>NC_081185.1:34007765-34227765 GCF_029867415.1 Vicia villosa | reverse complement strand
CTGTTACATGTCTGCTATGCCTATTTGTGATTCATGTTCACATGCTTATTTGTGATTCATGTTAACACACTCCACATGTATTCATGTTACATATTTTCTATGCCAATTTGCGATTCCTGTTCGCATGCTTATTGTGATTCCTGTTAACACACTTCACGTGTATTCTTGTTACATGTTTGCTATGCCTATTTGCGATTCTTGTTCGTAGGTTTTGCCACACACACCAATTGCGACACGCGGTTTATTTTCGCGTCGTCATTATGTTGTATTGATGATATGCCTCTTGTCGGATCTCTGATGCTTTATGTTGCTTGTTGCTAGCTTGCGTGCGGATCTCGCCATTTCTGTTTATAGTTGTTATTTACGGATTACGATCAGTTTGGTATTGTTTCTTGTTTCTCTTTTATTCTCTTTCCGCACCATCTTTTTCCATGAGAAGTAGGGTAGACATTCATTTTGCATATATTAGCTGTAAGTCCTTGCTTTGAGGCCATGCTTGTGTGTGTTTATATTTATGCAAGTAAGGGTGGGTGTCGCGGTGCCATAAGACCTCTCGTAGGAAACACCGTTAAGTCCTCATGGTAGGTAAGCGCAGAGGGTTCGTAATCGACCCTCGCCACTTTTCATCGAGTTTGTTCACTTAGCGCGCATTACACGCCATTGCTTTTGAACCATCCCCGATCTTGTTATCGAGTGGTGTCTAAGACCTGGCTAACGCAAGTGGAAGGGTCTTATAGTCGGACCCCTATGTTTTATATAGCTCGCGTCGCCTGACGCTGATTCTTTGTGTACGCGCGCAGGATTTTAACTTTCCCTTTTTTCCGTCATTTTCCTGGTGACATGATATCACGATATAGTACCCCAATTTTGGATCCTGAGGTCCCACATTATTTTTTGCATAGTGTGGTCATCATCATCATTAGCATCATTGTCCATATATCATTTGCTAACCCAAATATACAAAAAAGGATTTGTGTCTTGCTTGTTGCTTGTTGCTTGTTTCCCAAGGTATGTGACTGATCAAGGAGACTCAGCCAATTAGGGTTTTGAGGCCCCAAAAGAAGCTCAAGCATTCTCATATGCTCAAATGGTTACCCTCATCAATATTCAAGTCTAAATGTGGCTCAATTCAAGATCAACCACTTCTAATTTCATCTGGCACACAAATTAGGGTTTTTGACCTAATTCCTATAGAGGGTTGAATTTTAATCAAGACATAGGTCCATCGCTCAAAACATGATTCAAGAATATCCAATGCCTTATTATGATCCACTCATGTCATTCATTTGAAGAGGAGAGCTAGATTCACTTGAAAATCACAAGAAAGCAATTCATCTGGAAAAAGTCAATTATCCAAGACTACCTTTGACTTTTGGGAAATTTGGTCAACTATGGAGTTTTGAAGATAAAAATCATTAACATATGATTATTGAAGTCATTTGATCAAGAAAAATCAAGAAAATTAATCAAGAATAAAAGGCAACAAAAGTCAAAATTGGAAAGTTCAAAGACTTGAAAAATTTGTAAGTGTTTTCAAGTATTTTAGCCATAACTTCATGTGCAAGTAACTTCAAAATTCAAGAAAGAACTCAAAAATCTTCCAACATGAAAGTTGTAAATCTTGATCCATACAACAACTTTGTCACAGATAACTTTTACCCAAAAAATGAATCATTTGAGAGTTATGGGATCATGAAGTATCATACAAAAGACTTAGAAATTTTTTAAGTGTTTTAACCTAAATTTTCCCTAACTTCATGGACATTTTTTACCAAGATCCAAGATGAATCTGAAGGGGAACCAAAGACCAAATTTGAAGAGTGTTGAGCTTTCCGAAGAGACCATTAGCACAAGATTTCAATGCTTGAGCTAAGAGATATGAATTTGTGAATAGGGCACCATAACACTTGTTTTCAAGCCATTTCATGAAGAACCAAGTTTCAAAATTTGAATCAAATCTGTATAAACCTTGCTTGCAGACCCTATAACTTGTTCTAGACACCATAATCAAATGATTTTACTTTTGAGCTATGGACCAAGTGTTTCAAGCATTGTCCAATAATTCATTCCATTTCTAGACTAAAGGCAAGACTTCCACTTTGAAAAAGCCAACTTTAATCACAAAGTCCACTCTCATTGAGCTCCCAACTTGTTCCTTCTGCACACACTCAACCTAAAGCTCAGACACAACATGTTTAAAATATCCAACCACTCCAAGCATGCTTGTACTATGCATTGGAGCCATGTCTTGCAACATTGCTTCAAATACAAGTTATGGAACCTTAAGACTCTTCTATATAGCATATAGACACTTCTGTATGCATTAGAATCCAACTAAAATACTTGAATCCAAACCTCCATATCCCACTTGTTCATCATTGCAGGTCGAGGTCCACAGAGGAATCCAGCCACTCTCAATCCAAGGTGAGCATTGCAATAGCTTCTTGGGATTTCAGTGAAGCTAACCAAATCATTACAACACTTCCAGACCTCCATTAATCCAGGTTTCGATCTCCAGTTTCAAAGGTATAAAACTCAACTTTGAACTATATGATTTAAGCACCAATTGTTGCGTTTCTTGATAACAGATTGATAGTTTTGTTATGCTGAATGAAAGCCTAAGGTATTAGAGATTGATTGTTCATGTTACCATTTAATTTGAAATTGTAATTCTAGGGTTCTTCGCGTTTTCTCATAAATGCAAGAGTTATAGTTAGTATAAATGAACGGGGGATACATGGTTGAGTTCATGATTAAATTACGAACATGTTTGCCTTTTACACTTTTAAAAATGGTTGAGGTTTGATGTTGATGAATTTCCTGAAAATCATAGTGTTGTGAGGTTAAAGATGAAGTTTCATTTTTGAATTCATGGACTTGTTTTATTTTAAGTTTAATGCAATGTGTTTCATAATTGACTAAATTTTATGGTTCAGTTGGCAAGCACGCATTCTAAGGCTTTACTATACAAGGGCGGGGGTTCGATCCACCCCTTTTGCAACTTTGTGAATTATTTTCATTTTTTAAGCACTTAGAACTTCTCTTCATATATTATTTCCTGGAGGCCCCTTATGATCACACACAAGCACTTGGCTCGGTGGCTAAGGTTTTAGCTTGTAAAGGTTAGGGCGTGGGTTCAAACCCCATTGGCAGCAATCCCTTCTTTTTTACCACTAATTTCCTTTATTTCTTTTGCAAGTTTAATTAATTGATTAAGATAGAAAATCAACTTATTTTTAAGTGATTTTTTTTCATGCTTCTTATTTAACTTGTTTATTTTATGAATATATTTTAAAAATCCAAAAATATTTATTATTTGATCATTTTAAAATTAAATCAAAAACAAGTCTTTTATATGTTTTAAAACCCTTTTTCAAATCATTTCTTTTGACTTTTTTCACCAAATAAATTGTTGATATATTTGTGTGAATTAATTAGGGCTAGGTTAAAATCATCTTAATGATATTATGTTCCCTTAAACCAACTTTCCTTTAGGGTTTGGTTTTTTAATCAATTTTAAAATCAATTAGGATTAGGTGTGTTTCAAAACCCTAATTTCAAACTCTTTTGATCTTTAGCTTCACCATGTTGGTATAACTTTTTGCTTTGATCTCTTTATCTATACTTATACATATACTTGTTGATTTTTATCCTTGTACATATGTATTTTGTTTACTAACCTGCATACATCAGATACTTATTCATCCATCATATTCATTCATATATGAATTGATCCAAAGGTATAAACTTTCTCTTGTCCTTAAACCTATTTACATTTGAGTCTTATACATTGATATCTTTGTTATGCTCACTTGTTTACTCTTATGATACACATGTTATCACACACATCACTTGAGGTATTCATGATTGATTGCTTAAGTTCTTACTAAATATCAAAAGGAATGGGAATGGTATTGACTAAAATTTTCAAGGTACTCAATCTCTTTTCCAAACTCTTTTACTTTGTGCTTAGTATTGT
The DNA here is from genome assembly GCF_029867415.1 of Vicia villosa. Taxonomy (NCBI): domain Eukaryota; kingdom Viridiplantae; phylum Streptophyta; class Magnoliopsida; order Fabales; family Fabaceae; genus Vicia; species Vicia villosa. The sequence continues at coordinate 34,223,786 of NC_081185.1, read as the reverse complement.
TATAGCTTTGCACCCCACTTGTTTTGAAAATGGTTTTGTATTGTTAAAGCTCAACCATTTTTAATCAAACCCTTTTTAATCAACCCTTTGTTTTGTATTGCTAAAGCTCAACCAACCTCTTTTATTAAACCGTAGCCTTGTATTGTTAAAGCTTGACACCTTTTAAAACTTGTTAAGTATTGTTAAAGCTTAACATTTTAAAACCCTGTTGAGTATTGTTAAAGCTCAACACCCAAAAAGATTTTGCCACTTGGCTCTTTATTTTCCTTTTAAGAGGAACTACAAAAGCCCTGACTTCCCAATTGCACTTAAGGGGTATGTAGGCCTAAGATGCGATATATTATCGAGCTCGCTTTTAAAACCTTTTCTCATCCTCCCACTCTATTTAAACACAAAAAAACACAAAAGCAGTTTTTATGAGTCATATTTTATTTTGTTATGATTTATTTTTATCTATTCGTAATGCTTTTTGCTCTCTGGTCAATAGTAAAATGTTCTACAGTTACCTATTAGAAAACAATTTCAATTGATAACACTTGATATCAATTTGATAACTACATGCTTAATTTTATCTATGATTAACTAATAGCCATATGAATCAATTTAAAATTCAAAGGTTTATTCACTAAAGAAGTAGGAATAAATAATCTAGAGAACCAGATATCATTAGGAATAAAGTTTGGTTGTTAAGAGGTCTGTGAGATATTGGATCGAACTCTAGTATGGTCGAAGGGTAGCTTCTTGGTTCGACAGAGTTAAGCATGAAGTTGAAGATTGTTCACATGCTGGTGTCGAAGTGTGCAAGTTGTAGTCGAAGATGGGTTAGCATGCAGATGTCGAAGATGCTAGGGTTGTTAGCATGTTAAATTAGGTTTTAGTGTTTAAACCCTAATTTGTTAAGTTAGCTTGTTTATTAAGTTGGCTTGTGTAATGGGCCTTGCTGAAAAAGCCCATTAGTTAGTATATTAGGTTTTATTATAAATAACATACTAGTCTCTCATCATTGCTAAGCTGCAAATCCTAATTTAGTGTGAGAGAGGTTATTTGTTATTCTTGTAAACTTGTAATCTTGTTTTAAGAGAAAGTAAAAGAATAGCAGTTATAACCAATTCTTGTATTCTTCTTCTCCTCTCTAATTCCCTATTATACTTTGTTATTGGTATCGTTTTTCACAACAAATTGGTGCGGTGAGCGTGGAGAAGATACCTTCAACAAAGTATGATATTGAAAAGTTCATCGGAGTGAATGATTTCGGTCTGTGGCGCTTGAAGATGAAAGCCCTACTGGTTCAGCAGGGTTGTTTGGAAGCGTTGAAGGGGGAGGCATCCATGAATGCTGCATTAACGGCAGCGGAGAAAACAACTATGATCGAGAAAGCACACAACGCAATTCTGTTGAGCCTTGGTGATAAGGTTCTACGACAGGTATCAAAGGAGACGACGGCATCAGGGTTATGGGCGAAACTTGAAAGTTTGTATATGACTAAATCGCTGGTAAATCGACTCTACCTGAAGCAGGCTTTGTATTAATTCAAGATGGTTGAAGACAAAGTGTTGGGTAAGCAGTTGGATATGTTCAACAAGCTAATTCTTGATATTGAAAATATCGATGTAAAGATTGATGATGAAGATCAAGCGCTGTTACTATTGTGCGCTTTGCCTCGATCACATGCTCACTTCAAAGAAACTCTCTTGTATGGAAGGGAGTCCCTGACGTTTGAAGAAGTTCAATCAGCCTTGTATTCTAAGGACTTGAATGAACGAAAGGAGCATAAACCTTTGACTATTGGTGAAGGTTTGGCCGTTAAAGGAAAATTCTTGCGAAAGAATGGTAAGTTCGACAAGAAGGGCAAAAGCCAGTCGAAGTCTTACAGTGGCGAAGCATCTGGCATTCGATGCTATCATTGTAAGAAGGAGGGTCACACAAGAAAGGTGTTCCCTGAATGTCTGAAAGATCATGGAGGTAAGGATAATGGAAATGCAGCCATTGTTCAAGATGATTTTGAATCATCTGATGTTCTTGTGGTTTCAAGCAGTGACTCGAGAAGAGAGTGGATTTTGGATTTAGGTTGCTCTTGGCACATGACTCCAAACAAAGACTTGTTCGAGGAATTATGTGATCAAGATGGTGGGTCAGTATTGCTGGGAAACAACAAGGCTTGCAAGATTGCAGGTGTTGGATCTGTGAGATTCAAGCTCCATGATGAGTCAATAAGGTTGTTGACTGAAGTCAGGTATGTCCCTGATTTGAAGAGAAATTTCCTTTCTCTTGGTGAATTCGACAAGAATGGATATGTTTTCCAAGGAGAGAAAAGTATCCTAAGAGTCATGAAGGGTTAGAAGGAAGTCGTGAGAGGCGTGAAGAAACAAGACTTGTATACCCTTGAGGCTGAAGTTGTAAGTGGTTCGACAAATGTTGCATCCACGAAACCATTGTCGAAGACAGAAATATGGCACATGAGATTGGGCCATGTCAGTGAAAGGGGTCTGGTCGAATTAGGGAAACAAAATCTGCTTGGTGGAGACAAAGTCGAAAAGCTGGAGTTTTGTGAACCCTGTGTACTTGGAAAATCTTGCAGAGTGAAGTTCAACAAAGGCAAACAAAGAACACATGGATCCCTTGACTACATCCATGCTGATCTTTGGGGGCCTGCAAGGTGTGCATCACATTCTGGGGCGAGGTATTTTCTATCCATAGTTGATGATTATTCCAAAAAATTATGGGTATTCATCCAGAAGACTAAGGATGAAACTTTTGAGAATTTCAAAAGTTGGAAGACTTTGGTTGAAAATCAGACTGGCAGAAAGGTCAAGAGGTTGAGAACCGACAATGGCCTTGAATTTTGCAATGAGGCATTCGACAGTTTTGTGTTGCCTCTGGTATTGCAAGGCACAAAACTACTACAGGTACTCCACAACAAAATGGTTTGGCTAAAAGGTTTAATCGAACTATTTTGGAGAGAGTCAGATGTATGTTGACTAGTGCTGGGTTAAAGAAGGTGTTCTGGGCTGAGGCTGTTTCGACAGCAACATATCTGATAAACAGATGTCCTTTGATAACGTTAGATATGAAGACATCTGAAGAAGTTTGGTCGGGACATCCACCAGATCTCGACAAACTGAGAGTATTTGGCTGCGTAGCCTATGCTCATATTAGGCAAGACAAGGTCGAACCTAGAGCTTTGAAATGCATGTTCATGGGATACCCTGAAGGAGTCAAAGCTTATAGGCTATGATGCCTAGATCCAGGTCACAGGAGGTGTATCACCAGTCGAGATGTAGTTTTCAATGAAGCTTAAATGGCTTTTAAGAAAACTGATGATGTTGGTCGAAGTACAGAAACATCTGACGAAGAGCTGGAACAGGTAGAGATTCCTTTTGAGGTGGAGCATGTTGATGCTGAATTGCATATCCCAGATGAAGTTGAAGAAGAAGCAGAAGATGCTGAGGATGAGGAAACTGTCGATGACTACCTATTGTTAAGAGATAGGTCGAGAAGAGCCATCAAGCCACCTCAAAGACTTGGATATGCAGATCTTATAGCTTATGCCTTAATCTCTGCAAGTGAGGTTCTAGACGAAGAACCTAGAGACTACAAGGAAGTTATGAGGAGTCGAAATAAGACTGAATGGCTGAAGGCCATGGATGATGAGATGAAATCTCTTCATGATAATCATACTTGGGAACTGATCAAGAAACCTGTAGGGGCAAGGTTAGTCAACTGTAAATAGATTTTCAAAGTTAAGGAAGGAATTGAAGGAGTGACGTCGAACAGATACAAGGCAAGGTTAGTTGCAAGGGGTATCACTCAGAAAAAAGGTGTCGACTTCAATGATGTGTTTTCTCCTGTTGTGAAGCATAGGTCCATTCGAATGTTGCTTGCCATGGTGGCACAGTTCGATCTTAAACTGGAACAGATAGATGTGAAGACTGCCTTCTTGTATGGTGATCTAGATGAAACGATCCTGATGAGGCAACCTGAAGGGTATGTCGAAAATGGGGAGGAAGATTGTGTGTTCAAGTTAAAAAGATCTTTGTATAGGCTGAAACAATCTCCTCGACAGTGGAATAGGAGATTCGACAAGTTTATGGCACACATAAGTTTCATTAGAAGTCAGTTCGACCACTGCGTTTACTTCATATTTCGACCTGGTAATTCATTTGTTATTTTGTTGCTTTATGTGGATGATATTCTCATAGCAAGCAACACTGTTGAAGATGTGACGAGGGTGAAGGCTGAACTCAATAAGGAGTTCGATATGAAGGATCTGGGAGCTGCTTCCAGGATTCTTGGAATTGACATTCAAAGAGATAGAAAGAAGTCAAAGTTATGCTTATCTCAAGAGGAATATCTGCGAAAGATTATCAAAAAAATTGGTATGTCGAATTCAAAGCCAGTTGTGACTCCAACAAACCCTCAATTCAAGCTGAGTATTGATCAGTGTCTTAGTACTGATGTTGAAAGAGCCTATATGAATATCATTTTGTATGCTAATATAGTTGGTTCTTTGATGTATGCTATGGTTTGTACTAGACCCGACATAACATATGCAGTAAGTCTTGTAAGCAGGTACATGGCAAATCCTGGAAAGGCTCACTGGCAAGCATTGAAGTGGATTTTAAGGTACATAAATGGGTCTCTAAACAGAGTCCTAATTTATGGTGGAGCCTTGGGTGAAGATAGTAAAGCAGTAATAGAAGGATATGTCGACTCTGATTATGCAGGTTGTATGGATTCCAGGAAATCTATTTTTGGATATGTTTTCACTATGTTTGGCACTGCAATTAGTTGGAAAGCAACACTTCAGAATGTTGTTGCTCTATCAACCACTGAAGCGGAGTATATTACCCTAACTGAAGCTGTGAAAGAAGCATTGTGGCTTGAAGCTTTTGCGAAGGAGCTGAAACTTCAAGGTCGAGGTATCACTGTTAAATGTGATAGTCAGAGTGCAATACACTTGTCGAAGAATTCAGCCTATCATGAGCGAACTAAGCACATTGATGTGAGGTTGCATTTCGTCAGAGGAGTAATCCAGCGTGGAGAAGTCCAAGTGCTCAAGGTTTCGACTGAAGACAGTGCTGCTGATATGATCACCAAGACATTGCCGAGTTGCAAGTTTTTCCACTGTATGCAGTTGATAAAGCTGCATGAAGAAAGCTAGTTTGTTCCCTTGATTTAGTAGAGCTAGATCCAAGGTGGAGATTTGTGAGATATTGGATCGAACTCTAGTATGGTCGAAGGGTAGCTTCTTGGTTCGACAGTTCGACAGAGTTAAGCATGAAGTCGAAGGTTGTTCACATGCTGGTGTCGAAGTGTGCATGCTGTAGTCGAAGATGGGTCTAGCATGCAGATGTCGAAGATGCTAGGGTTGTTAGCATGTTAAATTAGGTTTTAGTGTTTAAACCCTAATTTGTTAAGTTAGCTTGTTTATTAAGTTGGCTTGTGTAATGGGCCTTGCTGAAAAAGCCCATTAGTTAGTATATTAGGTTTTATTATAAATAACATACTAGTCTCTAATCATTGCTAAGCTGCAAATCCTAATTTAGGGTGAGAGAGGTTATTTGTTATTCTTGTAAACTTGTAATCTTGTTTTAAGAGAAAGTAAAAGAATAACAGTTATAACCAATTATTGTATTCTTCTTCTCCTCTCTAATTCCCTATTATACTTTGTTATTGGTATCGTTTTCACAACAAGGTCAATTTAGGTTAACAAAAGTAGTTAAGATCAAACTTTCATCCCTAGCATGCTTTTCTCGTACAATTTTATACTCTATTAATATTATTTTGATTTTACCTTTTGCAAACAACCAATCTAAAACTCCCTAAATATCTTTTGGTTCAATTGAACTAAAATATGTACCATATAATATAACACAATCCTTGGTATCGACATTTTTGGATTTCCCGATATTAGTACATGTAATATTAATACACTTGTTAATGTATCGATTACAAACCTTAAGTGTTGTGCTTTGAATGAGGCTAAAGGGTTTCAAAACTCAAAAGCAAGGACATTTAGAGGAACATTCGAAAGCAAATGGGATATGTGATATTTTGGATCTAATTCTAGTCTCGACAAAGGTAGCTTCTTTGTTCGACAGTGATTAAGCATGATGTTGAAGTCTGTTTACATGCTGATGTCAAAGTCCTACATGTAGTAGTCGAAGTACGCTCAAGTATGCAGTAGACGAAATACTAGGATTTTTAGCATATTAAATTGGTCATGTTTGTTTAAGTTAGCTTGTAGCTTAAGTTAGCATAGTAGTCTATAAATAGACTAGTTTTCTCAGATTGTTGAGAGAGGTTGGTTATTGCAATTCACTTCTAATCTTAGAACCCTTATTGAGTAAGTGAATAGTAAAATAGTTATAGCCAATCTGATTTTATTCCCTTTATGAAAAACCTAATAGGGTTTCTTATCTTTATTCAAGAAAATCAATCTTTCTCATAGTTTTGGGTTGTTCTTGACAGCACTGTGTTACAACAAACTGTTGCGATGAGCACGGAGAAGAAGATGTCGTCAACGAAGAATGAGATTGAGAAATTCATTGGTGTGAATGATTTCAGTTTGTGGTGCTTGAAGATGTAAGCCCTACTGGTTCAGGAGGGTTTGCAAGAAGCATTGAAGAGAGCCACAACCATAGAAGTTGTGCTAACGGAGAAGGAGAAAACAATGATGGGAGAGAAAGTTCATAGTAAGCTCGGTATTCATTCAAGATGAGTGAAGACAAAGTCTTGGCTGAGGAGTTGGATATATTCAACAAGATTATTCTTGATCTTGAAAATATCAATGTCAAAATCGATGATGAAGATCAAGCATTGTTGTTGATGTGTACTTTATCATGTTTTCATACTCACTTCAAAGAAACTCTCTTATATGGAAGAGATTCCTTGACCTTTGAAGGAGTTCAGTCTACCTTGTACTCAAAGGACTTGAACGAGAGGAAGGAGCATAAACCATCGTCTATTGGTGAAGCTTTGTCCATTAAGGGAAAATTATCAAAGAAAGATGGTAAGTTTTAAAAGAATAAGGGTAAAAGTTAGTCGAAATCTTATGGTGGTGATACTTCTTCAATTAGGGGTTATCGGTGTTAGAAGGAGGGTCACACATGAAAGGTTTGCCATGATCGACAGAACAGTCATGGTGGTAAGGATAATAGTAATGCACCCATTGTGCAAGATGATTTTTAGCAGCAATTCCTGCAAGTAATGGATCTTGGATCTTGGATTTCAAGCAGCAATTCCTGCAAGGAATGGATATCGGATTCAGGTTGCATTTGGCACATGACTCCAAACAAAGATGTGTTTGAGAAATTTTGTGATCAAGATGGTGGATCAGCATGGCTAGGAAACAAAAAAGGAAAGAAAGGTATGTACCTAATCTAAGGAGAAATTTGATTTCTCTTGGTGAATTAGACAAGAAAGGATATGTTTTCAAAGGAGAGAAAGGTATCTTAAGGGTAATAAAGGGGTTGAAGGAAGTCTCAAGAGGCATCAAAAGGAAAGGCATGTATACCCTTGAGGTTGAGGTAGTAAATGATTCAGAAAATATGGTGTCCACAAAACTTCTGTCGAAGACTGATCTATGGCACAACAGACTTGGCCATGTCAGTGAAAGAGTCCTGGTCAAATTGTCGAAACAAAATCTACTATGTGGAGACAAGGTCAAAAAAATTTGAAGTTTGTGAACCTTAGGTATTTGGTAAATCCTATAGGGTGAAGTTTAACAAAGGTAAACAAATAAAACAAGGATCCCTTGATTATATCCATGTTGATCTTTTGATGATTATTCAAGAAAGTAATGGGCATTCATTCAGAAAACTAAGAATGAAACTTTTGAAAATTTCAAAAGTTGGAAGACTCTGGTCGAAAACCAAACTAGAAAGAAAGTCAAGAGGTTGATAACAGACAATAGTCTTGAATTTTGCAATGAGGCATTTGACCACTATTGTGTTGTGTTTGATATTACATTGTACAAAACTACTGCAGATACTCCCCGGAAAAATGTTTTCGCTGAAAGGTTTAATTGAACCAATTGGGAAAGATTTATATGCATGTTGGTTAGTGATAGATTGAAGGTGTTTCGGGTTGAGGCTGTCTTAACAACAACATATCTGATAAATAGATGTCCCTCGAATGCCTTAAAGAAGTCTATGTTAGAACAAGATTGAGAATCTATGTTTAGAATCTGGTTTTGATGATAACGAACATATATTTTGTGAGTAACAATTTTATTACTAATGGTTTCATTTAGTATGCAGAATTTATGCTTATACATGTTGCATCAGAATCACAGGAACTGAATCAGACATGAAAGAAGAACCAAACATTCAGAAGATTAACTAAAGCCGAGACATCAAATGTTCTGATCAATAATATGTCAAGCAAGCATAAGACCACAGATCAGAAGCAAGAAAAGCAATAAGCAAGAGAAGAAATATCAAGGTCTACATACAACAGTCTCAATCAGAAAGTACATTAGAAGCTGCAAGGAAATAAACAATGAAGATCACGCAAATATAAAGATCAGAAGTTCTGAAGCTACGAGTTCTGAAGACTATGATACAGTGACATATAATATACAAACAAAAGAGTCACTTGTGAACCAATGAAGAAGCTACAGCTCAGCACATAAATTAAGTAAAATATAAAGAGCTTAGAATCTAAGGAAGAGCCGTTAGAAACGTCATCATAAGCAAAATGGTTGCAACATTAAATGGAACAACTCCTAAGGTGAAAAGAAGAAGAAACCCACATGCAGCGCATTGGAAAGACAAGCTTAATCAAAAGAGACACGCCATCATCAAGTTAAGGATAAGTCTCTACCAAGAACAACACTTGGCACAAAAGGCTCAATCTAGACGAAGCATTTAAAAGCAATATTCAAACAAGTCTCAACGGCTAGATTCCGACGGTAACATACCAAGCTCTATAAATAGATCAAAGCTTCAGACTTGAAGGTATGCATTCTGGTATGTGTCTAGGTATGCAACTTAATTATGCATCTAGAATGAGCATCAAAGTGTGTATCTAGGATACATCTACAGAGAGCAGAAAAATGAGAGATCTTGAGAGAAAATTAGTAAAAGAAGCTAACCATGGAAAGCAGATAAGAATCTTCGAGAAACCATGCATCAGAAGTTCCATAAGAGGCAACACGGTAAGTGATAATCCACATTGTTGTGATACACTAACCATATGCCTAATATAAGAAAAGAAGAAATCTCTGCTGTTAAGCAGTATTCTCCACTAGAGTTATGAGAAGTTCACTGATACTTGATCAATGCATACATTGTTCACATTGAATGACTTGAGAAACTGAATACACTGAGTTGTTTCTCGAAGAAGTGTTTCATGTTTGCTTATGATCATTAAATGTGTTATCAACTATAACAAGCTTTATGATCAGGAGTCAAGAAGAAGATGAAGATCTACTCACGAGAAGCAATCTAGATGAGAGCTGATGCTCCATATATGCTTAAGTAGATGAGAAGAAGATGGTCTTACAAGAAGGAATTAATTTCAAGATCTGAAACTCTAATCTCCTTACTCAGATAAGAGAAGACCAGACCACAAGAAGCAATTAACATAGAGCTGCTGCTCTAAATCTTCTTGGGAGAAAGAAGAAGTGCAGATCAAATCAGAAGCAATCAACAATAGAGCTGTTGCTTTAAATCAACTTAAGAAGATTTGAAGATGAAGATCATGACAAGAAGCCTTCAACACAAGAGTGTTGTCTCTTAATATGCTTATCAGAAAATGAAGAAGATCTCATCCAGAAGTTCAAGAATAGAAGAACACAAGACTATATATTATTCTGGTTATTAATTGTAAAACACATAGAGTTGTTGCTTGTAGTATGTTATATCTTAGGAAACTTCTGATAGGATGTTTAGGCACCAGAAGTCAGTCAGAGTGTCGTAAATAAATGTACTTAAGAATGGGAGAAAATATGCTTGGTTAGGAAGCATACCTAAAATCTCTAGAAGATAGATGAACGTTAGATCCTGCTAGGATCCCTGAACGGTTCATCATCATAAGTTAGTCATAATGGTTTGCTATGCAGGGTTAGTCACAACAGGTTGGTTGTTCATGGGGTACCCTGAAGGTGTCAAAGCTTATAAGCTATGGTGCCTAAAGCCAGGTCACAAGAGGTGTATCACAAGTTGATATGTATTTTTAAATGAAGCATAAATGGCATTCAAGAAAACTAATGATGCTAGTCAAAATGCAGAAATATCATAAGAATAGTTGGAATAGGAAGAAATTCATGTTGAGGTGGAGCATAGTGATGTTGAAGTGCATAACCCAGATGAAGTCGAAGAAGAAGTCCAAATTGCTGATGAAGATGAAGAGACTGATATTGACTACTTGCTAACTAGATACATGCCGAGAAGAGTCATTAAGTAACCTCACAAACTTGGTTATGCGGATCTCATAGCCTTTCCCTTAATCTATGCAAGTGGAGTTCTTGATGAAGAACCTAGATACTACAAGGAAGCTATAAGGAGACGAAATAAGAATGAATGACTAAAAGTCATGGATGATGAGATGAAATATCTTCATGATAATAACACTTTGAAGCTGAACGAGAAACTTGTAAGGGCTAGATTAGTCATATGTAAGTAGATTTTCAAGGTTAAGAAAGGAATTGAAAGAGTGACATAGAAGGGATACGCGGAAATGTTGGTGTAATACGGTAGGAGAACTGACTTTTAAAATGTTGCGGATAACAAGAGTCGCCACCGACTTTTATTTTATCCAATTAGAAAGGCAAAAAGAACAGAAAAAGACCTTTTAAAAGAAATTGAGTTCGGGGGTAAGTCATACAAAGGGAAGGTGTAAGCACCCTTTGTATCCATGGTTATCCATGGGCTCTTAATTGCTTAGCTCACTTTTATTTTCAAAATGTTTGAAGCGTAGTGCGTGAATAAGAAAATGTTTGAATAAGAACTTTAGCTTGTAAATAAGCGTAGTCTTTTTGAATTTGATTTGAAAAGAAGTGGGAAAAGATATTGATTTGAATTTGAAAAAGAGCAAGAAATTAAAAGCAATTACCCTTAAGTTAAGATTTTCTATTTTTTAAGACTTTAGTGGGAAAGGGCTATCCATACCATAAAGAGCGCAGGTAGTCCTTTCATTGGATTTAAAAAGGGTCATCAGAATTATCGTTTGCCATAAGACTGTCCCTACCATAAAGAGGGTAGGTAGTATTTAGGGAAGGATATAATAGTCATTTAGGCAACAATGAGGATACCTTAGCAATTGGGACAATCATCATTTAACCGAGGCAACATCGAGGGACAAGATCATTTTTTTTGTTAAGGCAACATCGAAGGGACTATGATCTTATGATGATTTATGAACTAAGAGCGACATTTGCTTAGGTATCCTCGTATTCGAGGGACTTGACTATTTTTGAATCGAAAGGCAACAGGTAACAAAAGAGGTTACCCTAAAGGTGTGTGGGTGCAACAATCATGTGATTCAGTTCGAATATTTTATCTTGTATAAGGTGAGTTATGTTCAATTTTTATCTTGCCACTCCCTATTTACTAACTACGCAGTTAATATCATACAGAAATTTAAAGTGCGGTAATTAAATTCTACGCTATTACAAGGCTTCGGGTGGGGGATACATAGCCAAAAAAACCCGGGGAATGCAGAAAATCAAAGCAGAAAGTAAACCTACAACTATTACATGGCTTTGGGGCAGTTACATAAAAATATGCGGAAAATAAAATCCTAATTAACTATTACAAACCTTAGCAGTTACATAATAAAACTATGAAGAATAATAAAATACGGAACTAAAGATCCTAATTACTATTACAACCTCGAAACAATTACATGATAATAAGAAAATACGGACAAAATCGGGGGATCGAGAAGTGGGGATCAAAAGAAGAGAATTTAACGAAGATTTAAATTTGAAGTTAATAATGAAAACCCTAATTCTAATGATTATTAATTAAATCTAAAAAAATGTTTAAATCCTAATTATCTAATTAATTTAACCTAATTAAACTAATTAATTAAAATATTAAACTTAATTCAATATAAAACCTAATTATCTAACAATTATTAATTAAATTTAATTGTCAAATTAAATAAAAAAATCATGAATGAATCCTAATAAATTAATTTAACATAATTAGTTAACCTATTTTAATTAATTATTTTAAAAAGAAATTAAGGATTAAATAAAACAAGAAAAAAAGAAGAAGAATGGGAGAAAAAAAACCATAAAAAGAAGTAAAGGGCGCTGGGTTCGAACCCAGGCCTTCATGGTCACAAGCGCTCCTTTGGTTGCCAACTGAGCTGGTTTCGTTAGTTGTCATTGGATTCGTCAACGTGCAATAAGTACATCATCAGCGCTTTAATGGAAAAGTCCGCAGTGAATCGACGTGGACCCCATCCGTTCGTTGATTGACGAACCAGAAACATCCCACGCGCCATGTCACTTGGTCAAAGGGCCTTGTTCTTGTTCATCTTCTTCAACCACGATACCCGCGGATTCTCCTACGGAATCTGCTGCGGCTTTTGCTGCGGATTTTGCCATGAATAATTCTGCACCTTTAAAACCTGCAAAAATCAAATGAACTACACAATCTAACGGCCCAGATATAGTAATTAGGGAGTTCTGAGTCCAATGGCACGGTCGATGGGATCTGAAAAGGGATGTAAGTACAAGAACGAAAGCTTAGCTTTGTGAGCCCTAGCCATGGTGATTTTTTAATCTATACTCGAAGTACCCGTACTATGAATCAAACATGTTATATACTCCACCAAAAACACGTTAGCAGCATCAAAATCGATTAGCACGCGCATTATAATGGAAAACGAAAACTAACATATTGTATGAATATGAACATGCATAATATGATATTTTCGTTGCATGGAGATCATGTATTGATTAAGGCTTACCCTAAATTACCTCAGGAGGAGATTGCAATGAACACCTAAGATTGATAGTGGCTGGAACTTGAGATATCAAATTGCAATCTTTCTTGAAAAAAATAAAGTTTGAATGGAGTTATGGAGGCTAGGGTTTTCCGTCTCTAAGAGGCTGAAGATGTTATGCTTATATAGAGGAAAGGATTAGGGTTGGAAATATAGATTTGAATCACAAGATTTGTGAGAGAAAATTTGAAGAAAATTTGATTGAAAAATAAACATGAAACCTTTCTATAATTGATTTAATCTTATTTAAATCAAAATATTTGATTTACTTGAGTTCCAAGAGTGACTTTATGATTGAAAAAATCAAATCATATACCAACTTGATTTTATTTTATTTTTCCTTGATTTAATTTGAATAAAAAATCAAAAAATAAATAAAATAAAATCCAAACTCCTCCCCAACGAAATTCAATGGTTATCTTTGTGTTTCTTGGGCCTTTATATGATCCAAAATAAAGCCCCATAATTTAATTCATTATTTTTTGTTTTTTACTTAATTTATTTGCATTTTAAATGAATAAAATTCAAATAAATAGAAATAAAAAATTCCAAAAATAAAAAATGGTTTTATAGGCCCTTTTATGGATCACATGTATGCTTGGAATCCAAAACTTAGGCCCATTGGTTCAAAAATCCAAAATTACACAATTAGGTTTTTGTGCATCTCTTGAATATTGACCAACTTCATCAATGCATAATTCCTTCAATTTTAATCCTATGAAGGTGTTCTGGGACTTTTGGGAAATCTCAAGATATCCTCTACAAGCCACTTTGGAACCTTTTTCCCATTTGGAGATTTTATCTTGATGATATGGGCTTTAACAAAAAACTGCTTTTGGTTGACTTTCAAATAAGACCTGTAATGTTTTGGACCATATCTCTTAAATGAAGCATTTTTGGCCTTGGAATTAGAGAGACAAAGTTGTAGAGAATTAAATTTCCTTCAAAGTAGGCTTTGGTTGAGAAATTTTTGATGTACCATGTGAGAGTTATGGCTGGTCAAAGTTCAGTTGACTTTTAGGTCAAAAACCCTAATTTAGAAACTTTGAGTTTTGTTAATTTCTGAACTTTTCTTGATGAATCATGATCAACCCTTGATCAAATGATGAATGTTACTTCAAAATAAAGATGTTGACAAAAAATCGGGAATTTTGATTGTACTTTGACCACAGTTGACTTTTAGGTCAAACTAGTCGACTGTTGACTATCTGAGCAATTGACTGAGCAATCTTATGAATTAGAGCTTGAGTTTTGTCAGGGGAATAGTTTGAAACATAAGGATTCATATGCAATCCATTGGAGACCTTGATTTATCCTTTTTCACCAAGAAATTCAAAACCCTAGTTCAAAAGCCTTTGATTAGGAGAGTGTGTATTCAATCAAGTCTTGGAGCTTTGATTTTCAAATGAGCTTAACAATAAAAATATGATGGGCAAATTTTGGGGTATGACAGTTGCCCCTGTTCAATCTTCTTAAACCTGAGGATGTAGAGTGGTTTGTAGGCCAATCGGAATCTGAAGGTGGAAGAGGATTGAACACTAGAATACCGAGAAATTTGTCGTTGATGATGCAGGGTCTTTTTGCCAGAGATGAGCTTAAAGATGCCATTCAGATGTTGACTTAAATTTATCGAGGATGGGCTTAAAGATGCCATCTGGATTTGATAATACGAAAGTAAGAATAAGTCGTACATTAGTCTGTATCTGAGCTCGATGTATTGAGAAGTATTTGTTGGAGATTGGCTTGTAGATGCCATCTATTTTTGGAGATTGATAGTGTTAGCACCATTCGCAATAACTGATTTAGATCTTGTATTGTCGATTGTCTCAGCACCATGAGTAGTAAATTGATTTAGATCTTGTATTGTCGATCGTCTCAGCACCGTGTGTAGTAAACTGATTTAGATCTTGAGAAAATGATCGTCTCCACCGTTTGTGATGATGGATTTAGATCTAGGATTTTTGATTACTGTCGGGGGACTGATGTAGATATCATTGCCAGGGGACTGATATGATAAGGACCAACTGATCACCGCCATGGGACTAACATGATGAAAAGGATTTCGATTACTTCCAGGGGACTGATGTAGATATCATTGTGATCCGCTGTCGCGCGCGGATCAAAAACGAGTAGTTTTGAAAAAAACCGTAGAAAGCGACAAGTGACTCGCGTATCGTATCACAAGGATTCTCGTTGATTATTAACCAAAGGTAAATCGATTTAGGGGGGGTTTGGTTTGGTCGAAAAAAATGATTATCAAAAGTGATTCTGAAAATAAGCTGTTTTGAAATAAGTGATTATAACAGGTTAATCTACCGGTTCTACTTCCAACTTATCATTGATTATTACAATTTCAATTCCCTAAGCGGAACCAATTCCTATTCGATTGCAATATTGATGAAACAAGCGTCGACAATACTACACGAGTTATGTTCCTAATCACCGAATTAAGCAAACGGTTCACCGAATTAAGCAAACGGTTATCGATAGCGCGAATTAACGAATAAGCTAAGTTTAAACGCGATTAAAGTAAGGAACATGCATCAATCGAATTAAATCCAATATATTCTATAAGAACGAATTAAGCAAACGAAATCATATAACAAATTGGAAAGGAACTGAATTAAATTGAAAGTAATAATAACCTCAAAGTTTTGTGGAATTCGAATTCGGCAGATTAGCCCTTAGGATTAGTTCTCCATTACAGGATCGTCAAAAGCTTGGAAAATTTCGTGAATGGAAGATGATTGCTACAGCACCCCGGCTGCTACCCTAAGGGGAAAGAGTACAACCCGTTTTACTATCCAACTGGGTCAAACATACGACCCAGGCCCAAAACTAATTGACCCGAAACTTAACTAAAACTAGTGCTGCAACTTCAAACGCAATTCTGGAAAATATGAGTTCCGAATCTGACTTCGACTCCAACATAAGAATTGTAGCTCTTTCTCTTAGCTTTCCGTCGATTATTAGAACGCCTCAATCGGACTCCTGGAACTCCAGATATGATCGTTTCCGTGCAGACTGCTAATGCTGAAAAATTAATACGAAAAACAATTAAGTGCAAAAATAAAATAAAATATAAAAACATATTAAAACATAAAAATAAATAAAACAAACCGAAGAAATGCTTGAGTACAAACATGGAAGAACGTGCATCAAAATGCACTGATCACATTGCCAGGGGACTAATATGATAGGGAGATAACTTAATACTGCTCGGAGACCAATGTAATAAGTCGTAGTTGTATATCATCGCCAGGGGACTAACATGATAGGAGTACATTCTGGTTACTGTCAGGGGACTAATATGATGAGGACCAACTGATCACCGCCAGGGGACTAACATGATAAGAAGGGTTTGGATTACTGCCAGGGGACTGATGTATCATATCATTGCCAAGGGACTAATACGATAATTCACTGCCAAGGGACTAATGTGATATTTCACTGCCAGGGAACTAATGTGATGGGAATTTGATAGCAATGGTTATCAGAACGAATATTTGTCTGGATTGCTTTTGGAGAAGAAAATCTTATTGTTAGAGTCAATAAGTTGTTTGATGATATTCGTCCGCTTGGGAACTTACCTGAAAAATAAAGTTGCAGCATGCAATGCCATGATGCATGGTATGTATTTATGTAATGATTGATTATGAATGATGTATGTATGCAACATGTTGTCAACGATGACAGTAGATCATAGAATAGTCTGGCGGGGAAAATAAATCCCTGGCTGTTATGGAGAATACAGAGTACAATTCTTCCGTTTTAGTAGGAACTCCCGCTTCACACTCGAGGATGCTCAGTTGGGGATTTATGATTTCTGCTTGGGGATGAGAGCAGTTTGAATGATTGATCTTGATGTACCCTGACTAGGGATAAGAGAGATGAATAGACCCTGTTGGAGGAGGGATTGGAGATAGCTACTTGATGATTACATTGTGGGGACATGATCTTGTAAAACCGGCGCTGTGGGAAGACATGGATACCTTGAACATTGCCCCCAGTATTATAGTAACTGCCATTCCTGGACATGTATTGATTGGGACACACCAATGTGTGTTGGTCGAAGTGTCAAACCTGCCTTGCACAGCTTTGCCCCTGCTAGTAGGGAATTTGAAGAGATTCGCCTCGTGATGACTTTAGGAGATGTGTACTATGGTTGATGCCCCTAGTACTCATAGACTGAGGAAAATGCCCCTGATTATTTGCCGTTCTTTGAGAAATTCTTTGAATCTTATCCTGATTGCCCCAGATTGATTGGACAAACATGTCATGCCCCTTGTAGGAGATGTTGCTTCTGAAGTGATTTTGTCTGTCGGGATAACTGTTAGTCATTATTCATACCCTG
The DNA here is from genome assembly GCF_029867415.1 of Vicia villosa. Lineage (NCBI taxonomy): Eukaryota > Viridiplantae > Streptophyta > Magnoliopsida > Fabales > Fabaceae > Vicia > Vicia villosa. The sequence goes on along the minus strand of NC_081185.1, from coordinate 34,206,469 downwards.
TGCAGATTCTTCCTGTTGCTAACACTTGAAATTATGTAGCAGAATATGTTTAATAATGAATTCATGAGATGCAATGCATATGTCTGTCTTGAGTTTTTGAAACAAAACAAAAACAAAAAACATTGAAACAGAAGATGTAAAAGCGTGATATTTGTAAGAACGTGATATCGACTCAGTATTTATGGCAAACCTTAAGGAGTCAGGATACCCTTTTGGTGACAGTATGCTTTCGAACTAACCATGCATCAGTTAGGACTGTCAAGGGTTGTAACGTGGCTTGGTTCACGGTTTAAGAAACAAAGGATAATGGCTCAAAGTTTATTTGTACCCATCCCAATCTTCGTGATGATCTCCGATCCTATGTTCAGTTAACTTTGCGTTTAAGTCCTAGCAGAGCTTGAAGTCGTAACACTCACATTTGATGATGGTTAAAGCACCGAAAGTTTATTTGGATAGACAGTCATCCTTTTTGTAATATTTTCTTTTGTCGAGGATTTTTTAGCAACCTCTTTTTTGACTTTGTTATCTCTAACTTTTGCCTGAATTGTTTATTTTGAGGTTACAATCAGCGGGATATTTCAATTTTTGATAAGTCTCCTTCATAGGTTTTGACTTAATAGTTTTCTTCTTTTTTTTTGTGGATATTGACTGTCTGACTTAATGGTTACGGGAATCCATCACTATTTGTGTAAACAACGACTGATATAATTGAGTTAATTGAGTAACTACCATGCCCCAGGTTATGATCAAGTTTTCAATTTGCACGTGTGTAGCGGTAAAAATGTGACTCGACGCGCTTTCGCGCATTCGAAGTACAACAGAGTCGCCACCGAACTTTATTTATTCCAAGAAAGAAAAGGGAAAATATCGATAAAACCCACGAATAAAAAGAAATGGATAAGACGGTCTTCGTAACCAAATTAGGGTTCAGGAGTCGGTTAAGCAAGGGGAAGGTATTAGCACCCCTCACCTCCATCGTACTCGATGGGACCCATTTAGTTAGTTTCGTGTTTGAGTTTATGCAGGGAGTTTGTGAGTTTGTAATGGTGATGATAAAGGTCGGTTGGTGATTGGAATGAATGTATGATGAAGGTTTTATGGTGGAAACATAGTTTGGAGTGAAGAGATGATGAAGATATAGAGTTTTTTTTCTGAGTTTTTCTTTTTCGTCCCTCTATGTGGTTTGGTTTCCGTGTGTCTCCCCTCCTGATGCTGTCTTTGTTCTCTTTTTATAGAGGAATTTGTGGGGTTTTGGGGGGAAAATTGGATGAGATTTGAACTAATGTGGAACTGATATGGTGCTTTTGTTTTGCAGGTTTTTGTATGATCCATTTCTATGCAAATTTTGGTTTATCTGTACAGGTTTTGGCAGCATGTTTGGACTGTTATGGCAACAGGTAGCAGTTGTTTTTTGGCCATGAGCAGGGTTGGCAGCAATGCAGGGTAGCATAGAGATTGCAGAGGCGTGGGAGAGAGGAAGAAAGAAGACAAAAATTTGTTTGACCTTTTTTAATTTTCTGTACTAAATTTTTTTGTGTAATGGGCTTAAAAACAAAAGTGTACATGGGCCTCAATTTAATAAAAAGGACCTTTATTTGTTTAATATACTACTTTTTTTTTTTAAAAGGGAACTTAATAATAATAATAATAAAATATAAAATAAATAAATAAAGTAATATTAAAAAATGAAAATTAATCAAACTAAGTCTAAAACTAATTTGTATTTAAAATGATGATGGTAAAAAACTAAAATCTATGGAAAGTAAAAAAGTAAAAAAAGTTCGATAACAAAGTAACTTGACTAAAAATATGTGAAATATAAGTTGTTTTTGTTGATTTTGATGAAAGTCGATATGCAACGATGCGATGAATGAATGATGAATGCGCATGAGACATGAATGTGATTTGACAAAATGAATGAAATATTGTAGGTCAAAAATTGGGGTGCGACAGATGCCCCTATTTAAGTTTCTTCTATTGAAGATATGAAGAGACTTAAATACAAAGTACACAATTTTTGTCTTTCATATGCAAATGAAATGCAATGCATGAGCCTTTTTGTTATTTTGAATGCAATATGATATGAGACATATGTTGAACTCTGTGGGGAACTAGTGTCATAGGAGACAAACTAATGATGGAGAAACCTGGAAATGAGAGATAAAACTCTGGGTAAAACGATAGTAGGAACGTCTAAGGGTGGCATTAGACGGAGAAAAACACCTTATTATGGATTGTGACGTCCAATTATTGGCTTTGGATGAAAACAACGACCCATATCAGCTAATGTACTGGTAAAGGCAAAGAAGACCATCGACTTTAGCTAATGTACTAAAGATGGAAATGAGATCTCTTATCAACTAATGTACTGATAAAAGATGAAAAGGATACACGACTTTAGTTAATGTACTAAAGAAGGAAAAACGATTATATCATCAGTTAATGTACTGAAGATGCGAAACAAATCGACCTGCATCAGTTAATGTACTGATGAGGGAAACAAGAGGGAATTGTCATCAGCTAATGTACTGACGAAAGGAAATCCTATACCAGTTAATGTACTGATAAGGAAAGAAGAAAGAGGCTCACGTCAGTTAATGTACTGACGAAGAGAAGTCCTATACCAGCTAGTGTACTGATAAGGAGGAAGCAACCATGATCAATCATCGGCTAATGTACTGACGAGAGAAAATAGGAGACATCTGATATCAGCTAATGTACTGATGAAAGTCCTGCATCAGCTAATGTACTAATGACGGGAAACGAAAGTGCATATTATCAGTTAATGTACTAATGATAACAACAAGTGGCGATTGACATCAGCTAATGTACTGATGAATATAACAAAGAGTTGACATTATCAGCTAATGTACTAATGAATGTAAGACGGAATTGCTTTGGTAAATGCCAAGTGAGTTGGACTTAGATCTCAAGGTAAGGTGTAAATGAGTATGAATTTTGTTTAGATGCATGATTTTTGAATTTTCTATGCATGATATGTGAATGATGAATGTAATGCAATCAGTTATGAGAGCTGAGGTAGACTCTTTTGTGAGGGAAGATGGGAATTCTGATTCCTCAACACAAGCACATTGCCAACATGGTTTTGTAACATCGATGCTCCTTCTGAGAAGGACTGCTAAACTGCTTGGGGATCGTTAGAGAAGAATGCCCCTGACTGGCTGATTGTTACTTGATCGTTGCTTCATTCCTTGAAATGAAAGTTGGGAAGACTTGCCCCCAGTATAAGTCTTGAAAAATACAATCTTGAAGTGACGTGCCCCCTGATAGGATCACTGATCAAGTCTCTTGACTGTTTGAATTTCCCAAAAGATGAGTACTTGCAAATAAAATGTTCATTCAAAAATGGTAATTTTAATGCAACGCTCAAAGCATATTTTGAAATCAAAATCATTTATTGGATGATATAAAGAAAATGAATCAAAGGTCCAAACACAATGGTCTAGACATTCGAAGTGATGGATAAAGCAAAAGGTACGGTAAAACAAACAATTTGCAAAGATATTCAGGAGTCAGGTTAACGCAACCTTGTTGTAGCATGCTTTCAAAATAAACCTAGCTTCAATTAGGTCTTTTGAAGGTTGTAACGTGGTTTGGTTCACGGTTTTAGAAACAAAGGATATAGGCTCAAAGTATATTTGTACCCACCCCATTCTTCGTGATGATCTCCAATCCTACGCTCAGTTAATTCAAATTATGCATTCAGGTTCCAAGAGGTTTTTGGACTTACACCTATGATAATGATGATGGTTTAAGGACCAAGGGAATCTCTGAGATGGCAGTCACTTCTTCCATTTGATAGTCACAATATTTTGTGGTCGTTCAAGGAATTTATTGACTTCTCTTTTTTGCTTTATATCCCTAACTTTTGCCTGAACTGTTTCTTTTTAGGATTACAGTCAGCGGGATGCCCCAATTTTGCCTAAGTCTCCTTCGTAGGTTTTGACTTAGCGGGCTCTTTTTAAAATATTTTTTGTATTTGAAAGATAGTGACTCCCTTGAAAATGATTAATGATAACCATCTTGGTCACTTTTGATCGAAACCCTTATTGAAAAGTGTACTTAATGATTATCTTGAATTTGAATGCACAGGTAAGTTAACTGAGAACTACCCTGCCCCAGGTTAAAACTGCGGTTTTTTCGTTTAAAAAAAGAAACTCCAACTTCGAAGGCTCAAAGGGGTTTGACTAGGGATTAACTTCCTTATTTCTCCAGTGTTTGGGGATTGAAACAATGCCTGTACATCATCAGCAAAGTTCTATTTGAAAGCATATAATTCAACAACTTGGGTATTTTGTTGTCATCATCCTCCCTCCAATCTTTGCATAATGAAAAAGAACAAGAGATATATTTTTGTTTTTTTTTTTTGAAAGATAAAGCATAAAGAAACACACAATGGATGTAAATGGATTGATTCAAATATGCAACGCTCATTTCATTAAAATCAAACATTCAGAAACAAACAAAATTTAATGCAGTACACAAAACAAAACAAGGAAATTGTAAACAGAAAGAAACAAGGCCTAGTGAAATAATCAGTGGCGAGGATGATCTGTCATGTCTGATATATTGACTCTTCAACTAGATAACTTCTACTATTAACAAATATTGGCCTTGTTGAAGTTCTTCCTTAATCTTCTGAATCATGTCTCCATTTCAATGTGTTGAGGAATCAACTTAACGGTTGACAGACCACTTGAGGATGAAGACAGACGGAATGAGTCTTTTATTGACAGCTTGAATGCATGAATGCAGATGCGTGATTTTTTTTTTTTTACATGCGGGAATGATGCAATGTCATATGATATGGAATGCAACATGATGATATACAAAGACTGAATTAAAATGATAAATGTAAATGGATAAAAGAACCTACTGAGGAAAGCTTCTTATAATAGGATAGTTCTATATTATTTTACCCAAGAATCCCCTCACAAGGTTAGCTCTAAGGTTTTTGATAGTAGAGATGTCTACATCACCATAGATGGAACGGGTTCTAAAGGTCCTTGGAGTTAGCGACGAAATCAGATTTCTGCCATGCGATGGGTGAACCATCTTATGACAAATTTCATGACTAAGTCTCCTCCAAGTGGGGTTCTCGTATTAGCCATTCAAGGTGTTCACCTTGGGGACTAGCACTACACAACCACCTCCTAACTTATGTTTTTCTCTTGTTTTTCAAAAGCTCGGGTTGAGAGCTTCACTCAAATATCATCCCCATATCCCCAATTGAGTATATACAGAAATAAAATAAAAGCGATAAAGCAAGAGTAAAGAAACATAAATAGTACAAGAATAAATATAAAGAACATAAACATAAAAAACACAAGAATAAACAAACAAAAGTAAACACTCAAACATATAACAAACTAAACTAGGGTTGACTCTCTTAGGATTTCCCCAGCAGAGTCGCCACTTTCAAAAATGGTAGCGGTAAAAATGTGACTCGACGCGCTTTCGCGCATTCGAAGTACAACAGAGTCGCCACCGAACTTTATTTATTCCAAGAAAGGAAAGGGAAAATATCGATAAAACCCACGAATAAAAAGAAATGGATAAGACGGTCTTCGTAACCAAATTAGGGTTCGGGAGTCGGTTAAGCAAGGGGAAGGTATTAGCACCCCTCACCTCCATCGTACTCGATGGGACCCATTTAGTTAGTTTCGTGTTTGAGTTTATGCAGGGAGTTTGTGAGTTTGTAATGGTGATGATAAAGGTCGGTTGGTGATTGGAATGAATGTATGATGAAGGTTTTATGGTGGAAACATAGTTTGGAGTGAAGAGATGATGAAGATATAGAGTTTTTTTTCTGAGTTTTTCTTTTTCGTCCCTCTATGTGGTTTGGTTTCCGTGTGTCTCCCCTCCTGATGCTGTCTTTGTTCTCTTTTTATAGAGGAATTTGTGGGGTTTTGGGGGGAAAATTGGATGAGATTTGAACTAATGTGGAACTGATATGGTGCTTTTGTTTTGCAGGTTTTTGTATGATCCATTTCTATGCAAATTTTGGTTTATCTGTACAGGTTTTGGCAGCATGTTTGGACTGTTATGGCAACAGGTAGCAGTTGTTTTTTGGCCATGAGCAGGGTTGGCAGCAATGCAGGGTAGCATAGAGATTGCAGAGGCGTGGGAGAGAGGAAGAAAGAAGACAAAAATTTGTTTGACCTTTTTTAATTTTCTGTACTAAATTTTTTTTGTGTAATGGGCTTAAAAACAAAAGTGTACATGGGCCTCAATTTAATAAAAAGGACCTTTATTTGTTTAATATACTACTTTTTTTTTTAAAAGGGAACTTAATAATAATAATAATAAAATATAAAATAAATAAATAAAGTAATATTAAAAAATGAAAATTAATCAAACTAAGTCTAAAACTAATTTGTATTTAAAATGATGATGGTAAAAAACTAAAATCTATGGAAAGTAAAAAAGTAAAAAAAGTTCGATAACAAAGTAACTTGACTAAAAATATGTGAAATATAAGTTGTTTTTGTTGATTTTGATGAAAGTCGATATGCAACGATGCGATGAATGAATGATGAATGCGCATGAGACATGAATGTGATTTGACAAAATGAATGAAATATTGTAGGTCAAAAATTGGGGTGCGACAACGTGAAAGAAAACTTCTACTCCTTAGGCTTAAAGGGGTTGACTAGGGATTAACATCATTATATCTCCACTGTTTAGGAATTGAAACAATGCCTGTACATCGTCAGCATATTCCGTTCAAAAGCATACTGTAAGAAGTTGCGGTATCGTTTTCGTCACCCTCCCTCAAAAGGCTTACAGCTTGATAGGAGTTAAATATCACAAAACATAAACAAAGTAAAGACACAATTTAAATGAATGATAAAGAAATGATTTATTCAAGACAAACATATGCAATGAACTGATGATGATTATTAAAACATATAATGTCTATCATGAGTCAAATGTTTAAACAAACAGAAAAGAAATTGCGAATGAAAGTAAATCAAATGATCTTAAAATTCTATCCTTCTAGCCATCCACAACATTAGCAATCTTGTTGTGATTAGGCATGGGAGCAATGATCACGTTAGGGGTCGCAAGAGGGTCAAACTCGATTTCACCAGCATCGATCATGTCTTGGATCTTAATCTTTAGTGCCCAACAGTTATTGGTGTCGTGCCCGGGACTATTGGAATGATAGGCACATCGCACGTTTGGGTTGTGCTTAGCAGAGGAAGTGTTGATGTGTTGAGGAGGATCCCTCACAGTAATCATTCCTACTTTTAACAGATATTGCAGCGCCTGATCTAATGACATGTTAATTTTGGTGAATTGACGCTTAGGTGCATCTGGCTTGTGTCGTTGTTGTGGAACTTCCCCAACTGATAGGTTGTGTTCATTACGACTTTTCTGGTTATACACATCATTGACTTCTTTCTTCCCATTATATGGCTTTTTTGTAGCACCAGATGAAGTAGCCACTTGAATCTTACCACTTCGGATTCCGCTTTCTACGCGTTCTCCAGTTAGTATCAAATCAGTGAAACCAGATGATGAGCTTCCCAGCAGATGACTATAGAAAGGACCAGTCAGTGTACTCATAAACATGTCGACCAACTCTCTGTCAGCTAAAGGAGGTTGCACTCTTCCAGCCAGGTCTCTCCATTTTTGAGCATATTCCTTAAAACTTTCTTTCGGTCCTATAGACATGCTTTGTAGTTGCATGCGAGTCGGTGCTAGATCATCATTATATTGGTATTGCTTGTAGAAAGAAGTTGCCAAATCTTCCCAGGTATGAATGTTGGTACCTTCCAGTTGGTAGTACCACTCGAGTTGGGTTCCACCTAAGTTTTCTTGGAAGAAGTGGATCCAAAGCTTCTTGTCAATAGTGTGAGACTGAATCTTCCTCACATAGGACTTTAAGTGCAGTTTAGGACACGAGACTCCATCATACTTAGCAAAGGTCAGAATCTTGAATTTCGGAGGAATGACAACCCCTGAGATGAGTCCTAGTGCTTCAAAATCTAGCCCAGGTACCTTCTGAGTTTCCATGGCTATCATACGTTCTTCCAGCAACTTGTATTTGTCATCAGGATGTTCGGCCTCATAGTAGTAGTCCTCTTCTTCCTCAGAGGGCTTGACAGAATCGTGGTTGCTTTTTGCATCAGTTTTGACACTAGCATCATCGTCTTGTTCATTGTCGTCCTCTTTAGAAACCTTGACTTCATCAGCTTTCTTAAGTGGACCTCGAAATCTTCTCCCCATGTTAGGGACACCCACAAATCTTCTAGGCTTTTTCTCTTTCTTGGTCAAGAGGGTTTTTAGCTCGTCTTGCCCCTTGGCTAAGTTCAGAATCAGGGCTTAGAACTCAGCATTTTGGGCTTGAAGGTCTTTGACTGATTGTTCGAGATCCATCTATGCTGAAATAAACAACGAGTGAATATGAGAAACCCGTGGTAGGAAACCTGTTATGCGATGTTATGAATGCAAATGCAATGTTTTCAAGGATCTTTAAGGAATTTAGTTAGCAACATTAGATTGTGTCGCATCCTTGTCTGAAGAACTCTGACTTTCGTCTTGGAACGTCCTTCTTTGAGAATCAAGCTCACCATATCGAGTGGGTCATTGCCTCTGATTCGGGATACTTATACTTCTGAAGTTGAAAGCATATGGCTAGAGGAAAATAAGTCCTCTTTCCCCTTGATAGGTAATGTGTCTCTGAATTGGAAGACGTGTGGCTAGAGGAAAATAAATCCTCTTGCCCCGTGATAGGAATTCAGTCCTTGATAAGATCACCTAAAATTGTGCGTCCTAAATCCCTAAGATCCTTGAAAGGGTTAGTTAATATGATATGTTATGATGTCATGATGTCATGCGAATGTAATGCATTAGGTAAAGCATAAGGTAACAAGGACGAGTAAGTCCTACAAATGCAAGGAAATCGAAGGGTTAGTAGATCACACAAGCAAGTCACACAAGTGTCTTTAGGTTTAAAGGCTTGCGTGAAGTTGTCATACCCCAAAATTTGCCCATGCTATTTTCCATACACAAAATCAAATCAAAACACAAAGCTCCAAAACACACTCTCCAGTACAAAAGCTCTGAATTAGGGTTTGACTAATTCAATGGAAAATCATTAAATCAATGACTCAAGGTGGTTCCATAGGGTCACCAACATCCCAAAGAATCTCCATGTAAAGTTTCAAGTCAAACAGAGCAAATTGAGTCCCTCAAATCCTGATTAGGTCAACAGTCGACTCTCAAGGGCAAAACAGTCATTTCAAGTCAATATACAGTCAAAACTCAAGATATTTGGTCAACAACATCCTCATAACCCTAAAATCATCATTTGATCAAGTGTTGATCATGATGATACAAGGAAAGATCAGAAAAGTCAAAAGTCAAAAGTTACTATTTTGGGCATGAGCTGAAAAAAATCAATCAAACTTTGAAAATTCACCAAATATTCATACTTCATCAGAAAAATTCCCACCAAAGCTCATTTTGAAGAGAATTCATTCCTCTATCCAATGGTCCAAGAATCAGAGCCCATAGGTCAATGGTTTAAGAGATATGGCTTCATACATTATAGGTCCTTTTCAAAAGTCAACAAAAAGACATTTTTTTCAAAAGGTCATAAAATGAGAATGGAAAATTATTTTGATATAGGACCAAAGACATTGGTTAGAGGACTCTCTAAGGTTTCCAAAAAGTCCAAAAACACTTCCATACCTCAAGAATTGAGAGAAATACACCTTGTCAAAGTTGGACTATTTTTGAGAAAAAAATGTGAAAAGGAAAGGTTCAAAATCCAAAATTTTCCAAATGGGCCTATGATTTCTTCACTCAATCTCCATTACAAGCCCATGCACGCCCCCCAAATCACACTTTCATATTTTATATTATTTTTTATTAATTATTTTGTGATTTTAATCATTTAAAATCATGAATTAATTATGAAAAATAAAAAAATACAAAAGATATGATTTATGCCTATGTTCCAATCATCATTAATCATCAAATATATCCTACAATTATTGCAAATTCGTGCTAAGGCTAATTGGTTGGGAAAATTGGATTTTGGACCAAAGTTAGAAACTTTAACAAATCATATTTTCTCAATATGCAAATCAAAGATTGAAAAAGATTTTATTCAATTTTAGTTGCCCTAATTCATCCTCTATAAGTACCAAACAATTGCAGATCCCTAGGGTGACGTTTTTGGCAGCCATAGAGTCCAAAATCCGAGTGCAAAAGGTCATAAAAATTCAGATTCCAATTTTGAATTAGAGATAAATTCAAGAGGTTTTGTCGATTGCAACACATCCCAGGACCATCAAGGAAGCTTTCCCAGTCGTGCCAGGGCTCCGAATCATCAAGAACGAATCACTGTAAGTCATTCTTTGGCCGATTTAAGTTTTATGTCGAATCTGATCATTGAAGCATCATTAACCAGATTTAAACGCATGGTTATGTTTGTCATGATGTTATTAACGTTTCTGGAGTTTTAATTTGGTTTCTGGACGCAATAGCCATGGTTCACCATGAACGAGTTTTTAGGGTTTAAATTAGGGCTTTTCGATTTAGCACGAATTAGGCCATGAGACAGGTATCATTGGATTCGTATGGAAGAGACGAATCGATTCGTGGCATCGCGCCAAATTTTTGTTGCTTTTTTCTTGTATTCGTTGAAATGCAGGTATAAAAAGATAGGCATTTTACAACGCATCTTGGGCAAGCGGTGTGAAAAGTCGTGTTCTGAAAATTAGTTGAAGAAGACGAAGTACGTGTCCTCTGCCCATTGGTGGGACACGCGCGCGCAGGGATTTCAAACATCCAGCGATCCGGTACATCAAGACGTATGGCTTTCCATGCGCCTTCGCTCCTCAAGCCGTTCGATCATCCCATCTTTGGATCCAACGCTCCTGGGCAAGCTGGCGCACCATGGACCTCCTTGGGTGAGCCACACAGGATCATTCAGCTAAGTTTCTAATTTTTTTTATTATACAATCTTTTTTCATTTATATTTTTTTATATATATATGTTTTACGTATTTATTTTTTTATTTCTTTTTTTCTTTTCTTTTTATTTATTTCTATAAAAAACTATATATTTTCTAAAACCCTTTTTTATATTTATTATATTTTCTTAATATTATACATTTACTTATATTATATTTACCATTTATTTTGTTTATTTATTTATTTATAATGATTACTAGGTTTATATTATTTTTGTTAATTAAATATTTTATGTATATATCTTTTAAAATTCATATTTAATTCATTAAAATTCCAAAAATTTCGCAAAAAATATTTTTATTCTCGATTAAATTATTTCATCCTGATTTAATTAATTAGGTCGTAAGACCAATAATTAATTAAATCGTTTATGTTCTCTTATTTTGATCTATACTTAATCAGACTCTTTAACGAACATCCCAATACACTGAAAATATTTTTTCCCTTTTCAGGGTTATCGACATGGTTCACTCCGAATACGCGCCTGATTCAAAAGCCCAAAGTTAAGTATTTTACTTAATTTAATTTAACTTTCTGTTTGGTTTATTTTAAATTAGGGTTTGTTTTGCATTCACCCCCTTTTCTGCCTTGCCTTTCAGGGTCAACCCTAAAAGCGCCAAGCAACCATATCAGATCAAATCGAACCAAAGCTAAGTAGCCTCGCTTATTTAATTATTAATTGTTATTTATTTTATTTATTTACTCTTTATTTTCTGGTTAACCCTGCCAACCTTCGAATTAGCCATACATTCACCCAACTTTTATTTACCATCTTTTTCAGGGTTGTCGATTGCCAAAGCTACGTTATTGGTGACCCTGAGCCCTATTTTTTTTTATTATTTTATGCCTTTTATTACTTGTGTCAACCCTGATAAGGGATCCGCTGGTTACAATTTCCCGCCCCCTTTATTGCTTTATGTTATTATATACTGCGTGGTTAGTAATCTTAGGGAGTGCAAGCCTTAAATTGAACTAGAATAACTAATTAAAAGATAAATATCTGAATATAACCACGTGATTGTTGCACACACGCACCCTTTTGGGTAACCCCCCTGTTGCCTGTTGCCTGTTGCCTGTTGCCTGTTGCCTGTCGCTTTCGTATTTTTGCAGAATAAGCCACGTCCCTCGGATTCGAAGATACCTCAGCCATGCTGCCTCGAATACTAAAGGTCATACGACCCTAAATGATGCTGCCTTCGATACACAAATATGACCTCGACCCTCGGAAGTTGCCTACGGAAAAAGGCTGAGGTATCTTCTGGCTGCCTACGAATAAGGCTTATTCTGATCCTTGCCTTAGACTACCTGCCCTCTTATGGCATGGGACAGTCTCATGGCAAAGGATGCTTCGACGACCCTTCAACCTCCAAACGAAAGGCTTCCTGCCCTCTTATGGCAAGGATAGACCCTTTCATTCCGAAAGGCTAAAAAGAGACCTATCATCTGAGTTTAAGGTAATTGCCCCTAATTGCCTTGCAATGCTCATCTTTAATATTCTTTCTCACAATTCTTCGAAAACTGGCTACGCTCATTTACGAGCTAAAGTCCACTTTTTTCTTTCATCTACCTTTTTTAAAAAAAACAAACGAGCAAGCAAAGCAATTAAGAGCCCATGGAAAACCATGGATGCAAAGGGTGCCTTAAACCTTCCCTTCGCATAAATTACCCCCCGAACTTAGATTTCCTTAAAAAGGTTTTTTCTGTTTCTTTTTGCCTTTCCGAATTTGTTTGGATAAAATAAAAGTCGGTGGCGACTCTTGCTTACCGCGACATTTCGATCGATAAAAAGTCAGTTCACCGTATTACAGAACTGGCGACTCTGCTGGGGACTTTCCGATAAAAGAGGGGTTACCTTAAAAGTTTAGGATTCACTTAAATGTTTTCTATTGTTTGTTTTGTTTGTTTTATTTTTCAGGGGCGTTTTGGGAAAATTGAAGGACGAATTCTATTCCCGGATTCAAGAACACCTAAGTTTAGGAGTGGCATAATCATGGAGGCCTCTTTCACATATGTGGGAGATGAGTCAATATGAAGTTCACGCTTGAGTTAGGACTCCGTAGCATATGCACACCTTTCTCAAATGAGGGAGGTCTATGTATGTGTCTGTGGGTGCGCCGGAGCTCAAGGACCTTTAGTTACCCTTAACCCATCCTGGCCTTTAGGAACGTAGTGGGGGGACTACCCTTGACAAATGTTAAGGACTAGTCGCTACCCGATGCTACAATTCAGATAGGTTCTTTCTCAAAGTATCATTGCATGGTGCAAATGCATCATGTCCGAGGGAGCTTTAGAAGGGCTTACAATTCTGGATAACTTGTAGAACCTGTTGCTGAAATCTCCTTATCCATAGAAATGCCCTTGGGAAGGACACCTGATCTAAACTCCATGCAAGCCTTAAGCCAAAAATTGTGTGACTTGTATGGATTTGTTTTTCTGTGATGCATCATGCATACATGCATTCATGACATGGCTAACTCATCTCAAGGAGAAAAAGGTCTTTTAACCATAATTTGTTTTGTAGGTTATTTAAATAATGGGAATCCTAATCAGGAAACCTTTCTTCCTCAACTTCAAGAAAGTACCTACTGCATTAAGACTCTTATGTGATGATATTACTGGTTCTCTTGTTCTTTCTGAATCTCTCAACAAACTGATGAGTTTAATGCGAACCAAAGTGGATGAAGCTCTCCTCAACTCTATGATGCAATTTTATGATCCTCTTCTCCATTGCTTCACTTATAGAGATTTTCAACTGGTACCTACATTGGAAGAATTCTCTTACATAATGGACATGCCCATACCTGATCAAATCCCTTACACTGGTGAGGAAGGAGGTCCTAAGTTGGAAGACATTGCTGCTGCTCTACACCTACCAAGATCAGAAATTAACAAAGTTTGGATCAACAAAAGAGACTACTCTGGGATACCTGTGGATTTCTTGATCGAGAAAGCTAAGATCTTTGCTAAAGCTTTAAGCATGGATGCCTTGGAAAGTGTTCTAACCCTGTTGATATATGGACAAGTTCTTTTTCACCGCTGCGACAAAGTTGTTGATAGGGCTGCTATCAAAATCTTCCTTAGCAAGAATCCTGTTCCTACTCTACTTGGTGATTTATTGCATTCCATCAACGCTAGAGTAACAAAGAGACGAGGTTGTGTTCTAGGGTGCATCCCTCTCTTACATAGGTGGTTTATTTCTCACTTACCCCGATCCTCAATAAAGAATGAAGAAGGTTTGACTTGGATTCAAAGGATTATGGAGCTTTCATACGACGACATCATTTGGTATCCAAAGAAATTCGAGGGAGTTCAGTTATATGACCGCTGTGGAGAGTTCCCTAATGTGCCTCTTCTTGGCATCCATGGAGGAATTACCTATAACCCTATACTTGCTCGACATCAGTTTGGTTTTGCTTTGAAAGATAAGCCTCGCTCCATATATCTTAGTGCGGAAAATTTTGACTATGGTTCAGATACAACTGAAAAGAAGAATCGCTTCATTAAAGCTTGGTATGAAGTAAAAAAGGTGGGTGCAAGAGAATTGGGGATGAGGATCGATACTCCTTCAGATCTTTACTTTAAATGGATTTATGACCGAGTCGTCGAGTTTGGCATACCACATCCATCTGACACACCCGTTGTTCCGAGGATCACTCCTCCCGAGGTTCACATAGAGTTGGAGCCTTATGTACCCGCTCCAAACGAAGACCTTGCTACCACCGTTGCTAATTTAAGACAAGAAAAGGCTGATCTTGAGAAGCGTCTACAAAAGGTTGAAGCGGAAAAAGCAGTATTAGTGGCTAATGCTAAAGAACGAGATAGTATGCTTGACTATTTCTCTCGCAAGTGGAAGATTGAAGACTTCATCTCACCTGATCAGATACAATCATGGGAGCTAGAGATTGATAGGCTTATTCAAGAAAAGAACGAGATGGTCAAAGCCCATAAAGAGGAAATCAGAGGATTAAAGAGAAAGCGCCGACTTGAAGAATGATTCTTTTTATATTTTATTTATTATTTAGTATTTCTTTAATGTAACTTCAAAAAATAATAGTAAAAAAAAAAACATATAATACACTGGTTTTTATTTAAAATAATTTATTTATTTTTGCTTCTACTTTTCTTTTCTTTTAAATGTGTTAAAAGGCCTTTAACTCCTTGAGATCATTGCATATGCATAATCATGCATTCATAAACATCGCATCACAGGTTTCATAAAAACAAATGCCTCATCTTTCCGCTGTTTATTTCAGTAAGAAAGATGGATCTCGAACAATCTGTCAAAAATCTTCAGGCTCAGAATAACCAGTTCCAAAAAGTAATCTTTCACTTGGCCAAGGGGCAAGAAGAATTGAAGGCACTTCTGATCGAGAAGGAGAAGAATCAATATAAGTATCAAGGTGGTCAAGATAATCAGAGATCCAAGCCTAAGCGGTCATTTACTCCATTACATATGCCGCTGTCTCAAGCTCTGCAACAACTGCTCAATCAGAACTTGATAACTCTATTGCCTCCATATTCACTTCCTACTAATCCCGTTCCTGGGTACAAGTACCATGCAAGATGTGCTTATCATTCAAACAGTCCTGGTCATGATACAGAGGATTGTGGACCGTTGAAGCACATGATCCAAGACCTCATTGATTGCAAAATCATTGACTTCAATTCACCTGAGAAACCTCATATGGCCAATACTGGGTACAATCGGAAAGGTCACAATGAACCCAACCAATCTGTGGGGACAATTCTAATCTCAACACCAGTTCAACAACAAAGACACAAGTCAGATACACCTAAGCGCCAATTCGCAAAGATCAATATGACTCTGGCCGAAGCGTTGCAACAATTGCTGAAGAAAGGGCTAATCACTTTGAAGGATCCTCCGAGGAATCCTAGTACTTCCTCTTCTCGTTATAATCCTAATGCAAGGTGTGCGTATCACTCTGATAGTCCTGGACATGACACTAATAACTGTTGGACACTGAAGAATAAGATCCAAGACTTAATCGATGACAAGACCATTGACTGCCACTCTCCTGAGAAACCTCACACTGTGTACGACCAGAAAGATCACGATGAACATAACCAATCTATGGGGACAGTTCTGACCTCTACACTAGCTCCGCAACAAAGACGCAAGTCAGATACATCTAAACGTCAGTTTACAAAGATCAACATGTCACTGGCTCAGGCATTACAACATTTGCTGAGAGAGAACTTGATTACTTTAAGGGATCCTCCTGTAAAGCCTAACACTTCCGCCCCTAGCTACAAGCCCAATGCGAGGTGCGCATATCACTCCAATAGCCCTGGGCATGATACGAATGATTGTTGGCCATTGAAGAACAAGATTCAAGACATGATCGATGCTGGTGAAATTGAATTCTATCATCCCAAGACTCCTGTGGTGATCACTACTCCTATGCCTAATCACAAAAAGATTGATTAATACCTAGAAGGATGAACTTTTTAGGTCATTAGATTTACTTTCATTTGCAATTTCTATTCTGTTTGTTTAAACACTCCAATTATGATAGACATTATTTGTTTTAATAATCATCATCAGTGCATTGCATATGTTTGTCTTGAATAAATTATTTCGCTATCACTCTTTTTAAATTATGTCGTTACTCTGCATATGTTTTGTGATACTCAACTCCTGCTAAGCTGTAAGCCTTTTAAGGGAGGATGACGAGAACGATACCGCAACCTCATATAGTATGCTTTTGAACAGACTATGCTGACGATGTACAGGCATTGTTTCAATTCCTAAACAGTGGAGATATAAGGATGATAATCCCTCGTCAACCCCTTTGAGCCTAAGGAGTAGAAGTTTCTTTCTTGTACTAATTAAAACCCTTGGTCATAACCTGGGGCAGGGTAATTCTCAGTTAATTTGGCTGTGCATTCTATTTTAAGAGAATCATTCAGTACACCTTTCAACAAAGGTTTCAATCACAAGCGTCCATCCGCGCACATCAAATAAGTGTTGGAGATGTCAATCAAAAGCCAATGATGGTTCATCAATCCTTAAGCAAGGCAGTCAGTATTTTTCAAAAAGAAAGGAAATGAAAAAACATATATACAAAGAAAAGCCTGCTAAGTCAAAAATCAAAAAGAAGACTTAGGCAAAAATCAAGGCGTCCCGCTGACTGTAAGCTCAAAAGAGACAGTTCATGCAAAAGTTAGGGATATCAAAAAAAAAAAAAAGAGAGAAGTCAATAAATTCTTGAACAACTCAAAGTTGTGACTACCAAAAGGAAGAAGTGACTGCCATCTCAAAAGTTCTCTTTGTTTGCAAACCATCAACATTATCAAAGGCGCAAATCCAAAAGTCTCTTGGAACCTGAATGCATAAGTCGAACCAACTGAGCTTAGGAATGAAGAACATCACGAAGAAGGGGATGGGTATAAATAAACTTTGAGCCTTTATCTTTTGTTTCTTAAAACCGTGAACCAAGCCATGTTACAACCCTTGAAAGTCCTAACTGAAGCATGATTAGTTCGAAAGCATACTTTCACCAAAAAGGTATCCCGACTCCTTAAGGTCTACTAAAATGCTGAGTGGATATTTCGCTTCTACAAAAAATAGCATGTTTTACAAATATCACGCTTTTACATCTCTTGTTTTAATGTTTTTTTAAAACTCAAGACAAACGTATGCATTGCATCTCATGAATTCATTATTAAACATATTCTGCTACGTAATTTCAAATGTTAGCATCAGAATAAATTTGCACAGGGTATGGCTAATGACTGAAAGTTATCCCGACAAACAAAATCACTCTAAGAAGCCATGTCTCTTACGTATACAAGGGGCATGACATGTTTTGCCCAATCAATCTGAGGCAATCAAGTCAAGATTCCAAGAATCTCTCAAATGACAAACAGTCAAAGGCATATATCCCAAGTGGGTTTCATACTATTTCCCGATCAATCTGGGGCAATCAAGTCATGATTCCGAGAATCTCTCATGGATGCTCGAACAATCAGGGGCATACATCCAAGTATATCTAAAGCTACTCCCCAATCAACATGGGACACTGTCTTGAGCCTATGATTACTGGGGGCATATCGCCCATAGTGTACATCTCATAAAGCCCTCGCGAGGCGAATCTTTCCAAAGTTCCTACTAGCAGGGGCAAATCTATGCAAGTCCAGTTTGACATCTTGATCAACATTCAGTGGCATGTCCTAATTAAACCCAGGAGTGGTAGGTACTATAATACTGGGGGCAACATTCAAGACATCCACGTCTTCCCACAAAACTGATTTCGCAAGATCATATCCCCACAGAGTAATCACTAAGAAGATACCTTCAAATACTCTCGTCCCGACAAAGACATGACTCCCCAACAGAGTTTACATCTTCGACACTATTATTTCTCCAACAAGTCGCTCCTCTTCAACATGGTCCATTTATATCTCTAAATCAGGGTACATCAAATTACTGATCATCCCCAAGCAGAAACCGTAAATCCCCAGCTGAACATCTTCAAAGATACAGAGATTTATTTTCTCAATCAAGACAACATGAATCATATTCACATATCACATGTCATAAACATATTCATACAATTGCATACACGTTCATACATAATACATAAAACAGCGCGACAATCGCATACATAACATACGAGGTCCTCATTTATTTTGAGAATCCCGTCACACAAACACATTGCATGCATCATGACATGGCGTAAAGAAAACTAACCTCTACTTTTCAGGATACCACTATCTCCATTTACAAGAGTTAAGTCGACACCTTTGACGGTTCCTTAACAATCTATTTTCAAGTATTAAGTCGATACCTTTGACGGTTCCTTAATATGTCAAGAGTTAAGTCGACACCTTTGACGGTTCCTTAACGACACACTTCAGATATAAGTCGACACCTTTGACGGTTCCTTATACAATCTATCTACATATCTGAGTCGATACCTTTGACGGTGCCTCAATGATATGCTGCAGAGTTAAGTCGATACCTTTGACGGTTCCTTAACAACCCACATCAAGAGTTAAGTCGACACCTTTGACGGTTCCTTAACGACATACTTCAGATATAAGTCGACACCTTTGACGGTTCCTTATACAATCTATCCGCATATCTGAGTCGATACCTTTGACGGTGCCTCAACAATATGCTTCGAATTTAAGTCGATACCTTTGACGGTTCCTTATACAATCTATCCACATATCTGAGTCGATACCTTTGACGGTGCCTCAACAATATGCTTCGAATTTAAGTCGATACCTTTGACGGTTCCTTAAATAACCCAACACAGATTTGAGTCGATACCTTTGACGGTTCCTCAACATTCAAAAGAGGGAAGACAGCAAAAGCAGAAATTGCGTAACAATCTACACTCTAACAACTATCAGATGGCATCTACAAGCCCATCTCCGACAAAAGTCCCTACTTCAAATAGGGCAAATTTCTTGGTATTCTTGTGTTCAATCATCTCCAACCTTCAGATACCGACTGGCATACAGACCACTCTACATCTTCAGGTTTAAGATAATTGAACAGGGGCAGCTGTCATACCCCAAAATTTGCCCATGCTATTTTCCATACACAATCAAATCAAAACACAAAGCTCCAAAACACACTCTCCAGTACAAAAGCTCTGAATTAGGGTTTGACTAATTCAATGGAAAATCATTAAATCAATGACTCAAGGTGGTTCCATAGGGTCACCAACATCCCAAAGAATCTCCATGTAAAGTTTCAAGTCAAACAGAGCAAATTGAGTCCCTCAAATCCTGATTAGGTCAACAGTCATTTCAAGTCAATATACAGTCAAAACTCAAGATATTTGGTCAACAACATCCTCATAACCCTAAAATCATCATTTGATCAAGTGTTGATCATGATGATACAAGGAAAGATCAGAAAAGTCAAAAGTCAAAAGTTACTATTTTGGGCATGAGCTGAAAAAAATCAATCAAACTTTGAAAATTCACCAAATATTCATACTTCATCAGAAAAATTCCCACCAAAGCTCATTTTGAAGAGAATTCATTCCTCTATCCAATGGTCCAAGAATCAGAGTACATAGGTCAATGGTTTAAGAGATATGGCTTCATACATTATAGGTCCTTTTCAAAAGTCAACAAAAAGACATTTTTTTCAAAAGGTCATAAAATGAGAATGGAAAATGATTTTAATATAGGACCAAAGACATTGGTTAGAGGACTCTCTAAGGTTTCCAAAAAGTCCAAAAACACTTCCATACCTCAAGAATTGAGAGAAATACACCTTGTCAAAGTTGGACTATTTTTGAGAAAAAAAATGTGAAAAGGAAAGGTTCAAAATCCAAAATTTTCCAAATGGGCCTATGATTTCTTCACTCAATCTCCATTACAAGCCCATGCACGCCCCCCAAATCACACTTTCATATTTTATATTATTTTTTATTAATTATTTTGTGATTTTAATCATTTAAAATCATGAATTAATTATGAAAAATAAAAAAAATACAAAAGATATGATTTATGCCTATGTTCCAATCATCATTAATCATCAAATATATCCTACAATTATTGCAAATTCGTGCTAAGGCTAATTGGTTGGGAAAATTGGATTTTGGACCAAAGTTAGAAACTTTAACAAATCATATTTTCTCAATATGCAAATCAAAGATTGAAAAAGATTTTATTCAATTTTAGTTGCCCTAATTCATCCTCTATAAGTACCAAACAATTGCAGATCCCTAGGGTGACGTTTTTGGCAGCCATAGAGTCCAAAATCCGAGTGCAAAAGGTCATAAAAATTCAGATTCCAATTTTGAATTAGAGATAAATTCAAGAGGTTTTGTCGATTGCAACACATCCCAGGACCATCAAGGAAGCTTTCCCAGTCGTGCCAGGGCTCCGAATCATCAAGAACGAATCACTGTAAGTCATTCTTTGGCCGATTTAAGTTTTATGTCGAATCTGATCATTGAAGCATCATTAACCAGATTTAAACGCATGGTTATGTTTGTCATGATGTTATTAACGTTTCTGGAGTTTTAATTTGGTTTTTGGACGCAATAGCCATGGTTCACCATGAACGAGTTTTTAGGGTTTAAATTAGGGCTTTTCGATTTAGCACGAATTAGGCCATGAGACAGGTATCATTGGATTCGTATGGAAGAGACGAATCGATTCGTGGCATCGCGCCAAATTTTTGTTGCTTTTTTCTTGTATTCGTTGAAATGCAGGTATAAAAAGATAGGCATTTTACAACGCATCTTGGGCAAGCGGTGTGAAAAGTCGTGTTCTGAAAATTAGTTGAAGAAGACGAAGTACGTGTCCTCTGCCCATTGGTGGGACACGCGCGCGCAGGGATTTCAAACATCCAGCGATCCGGTACATCAAGACGTATGGCTTTCCATGCGCCTTCGCTCCTCAAGCCGTTCGATCATCCCATCTTTGGATCCAACGCTCCTGGGCAAGCTGGCGCACCATGGACCTCCTTGGGTGAGCCACACAGGATCATTCAGCTAAGTTTCTAATTTTTTTTATTATACAATCTTTTTTCATTTATATTTTTTTATATATATATGTTTTACGTATTTATTTTTTTATTTCTTTTTTTCTTTTCTTTTTATTTATTTCTATAAAAAACTATATATTTTCTAAAACCCTTTTTTATATTTATTATATTTTCTTAATATTATACATTTACTTATATTATATTTACCATTTATTTTGTTTATTTATTTATTTATAATGATTACTAGGTTTATATTATTTTTGTTAATTAAATATTTTATGTATATATCTTTTAAAATTCATATTTAATTCATTAAAATTCCAAAAATTTCGCAAAAAATATTTTTATTCTCGATTAAATTATTTCATCCTGATTTAATTAATTAGGTCGTAAGACCAATAATTAATTAAATCGTTTATGTTCTCTTATTTTGATCTATACTTAATCAGACTCTTTAACGAACATCCCAATACACTGAAAATATTTTTTCCCTTTTCAGGGTTATCGACATGGTTCACTCCGAATACGCGCCTGATTCAAAAGCCCAAAGTTAAGTATTTTACTTAATTTAATTTAACTTTCTGTTTGGTTTATTTTAAATTAGGGTTTGTTTTGCATTCACCCCCTTTTCTGCCTTGCCTTTCAGGGTCAACCCTAAAAGCGCCAAGCAACCATATCAGATCAAATCGAACCAAAGCTAAGTAGCCTCGCTTATTTAATTATTAATTGTTATTTATTTTATTTATTTACTCTTTATTTTCTGGTTAACCCTGCCAACCTTCGAATTAGCCATACATTCACCCAACTTTTATTTACCATCTTTTTCAGGGTTGTCGATTGCCAAAGCTACGTTATTGGTGACCCTGAGCCCTATTTTTTTTTATTATTTTATGCCTTTTATTACTTGTGTCAACCCTGATAAGGGATCCGCTGGTTACAATTTCCCGCCCCCTTTATTGCTTTATGTTATTATATACTGCGTGGTTAGTAATCTTAGGGAGTGCAAGCCTTAAATTGAACTAGAATAACTAATTAAAAGATAAATATCTGAATATAACCACGTGATTGTTGCACACACGCACCCTTTTGGGTAACCCCCCTGTTGCCTGTTGCCTGTTGCCTGTCGCTTTCGTATTTTTGCAGAATAAGCCACGTCCCTCGGATTCGAAGATACCTCAGCCATGCTGCCTCGAATACTAAAGGTCATACGACCCTAAATGATGCTGCCTTCGATACACAAATATGACCTCGACCCTCGGAAGTTGCCTACGGAAAAAGGCTGAGGTATCTTCTGGCTGCCTACGAATAAGGCTTATTTTGATCCTTGCCTTAGACTACCTGCCCTCTTATGGCATGGGACAGTCTCATGGAAAAGGATGCTTCGACGACCCTTCAACCTCCAAACGAAAGGCTTCCTGCCCTCTTATGGCAAGGATAGACCCTTTCATTCTGAAAGGCTAAAAAGAGACCTATCATCTGAGTTTAAGGTAATTGCCCCTAATTGCCTTGCAATTCTCATCTTTAATATTCTTTCTCACAATTCTTCGAAAACTGGCTACGCTCATTTACGAGCTAAAGTCCACTTTTTTCTTTCATCTACCTTTTTTAAAAAAAACAAACGAGCAAGCAAAGCAATTAAGAGCCCATGGAAAACCATGGATGCAAAGGGTGCCTTACACCTTCCCTTCGCATAAATTACCCCCCGAACTTAGATTTCCTTAAAAAGGTTTTTTTCTGTTTCTTTTTGCCTTTCCGAATTTGTTTGGATAAAATAAAAGTCGGTGGCGACTCTTGCTTACCGCGACATTTCGATCGATAAAAAGTCAGTTCACCGTATTACAGAAGTCTATAGGTAAGTACCCTCCCCACTGAAGTTTAGTTGGTTCAACCTGTCATAGATAAAGATCGGGTTCCAGGGGGCTCATATCATTGACCTTTCTCGAAGGCACTATTTCAGTTCAGTAATCGAATCACCGACCGAAAACGTCCTGAAAGTCCAGTCCATATGAGTGTAGCTTCGAGTATCAACCAACTTCAGTCAGAACCAAAGCCAGCCATCTCGCTACTTCCTAATAGGCCAAAGTCAAGTTCAACTAGGGTTCTAAGGGAAAATAAGTGCTTAATGACACCACGCAGCAGCCAAGTGTTTCCTCAAGTCGGATCCCAAGGAACACCAGGACAAACCAATGTGTCACACTAATGATGGCCACCATATCAACCACAGCAGTATACGCCGTGCAGTCTCCTTGGTCTCATGCCATTTACCTAAGGTACTCAGATCCGGGTTAGGATCTTTCACACAAGTAAACCCAAACAGGCCCACAAATATAAAGCAAACAATACAAACAATTGAAAACATTTAAAGTGAATCCTAAACTTTAAGGTAACGCCTTTTTTAAGTAATCCCTAGCAAAATCGCAAGTTCTATAATACAGTGGGAGAACTGACTTTTAAAATGTTGCGGATAACAAGAGTCGCCACCGACTTTTATTTTATCCAATTGGAAAGGCAAAAAGAACAGAAAACGACCTTTTAAAAGAAATTGAGTTCGGGGGGTAAGTCATACAAAGGGAAGGTGTAAGCACCCTTTATATCCATGGTTATCCATGGGCTCTTAATTGCTTAGCTCACTTTTATTTTCAAAATGTTTGAAGCGTAGTGTGTGAATAAGAAAATGTTTGAATAAGAACTTTAGCTTGTAAATAAGCGTAGTCTTTTTGAATTTGATTTGAAAAGAAGTGGGAAAAGATATTGATTTGAATTTGAAAAAGAGCAAGAAATTAAAAGCAATTACCCTTAAGTTAAGATTTTCTATTTTTTAAAACTTTAGTGGGAAAGGGCTATCCATACCATAAAGAGTGCAGGTAGTCCTTTCATTGGATTTGAAAAGGGTCATCAGAATTATCGTTTGCCATAAGACTGTCCCTACCATAAAGAGGGTAGGTAGTATTTAGGGAAGGATATAATAGTCATTTAGGCAACAATGAGGATACCTTAGCAATTGGGACAATCATCATTTAACCGAGGCAACATCGAGGGACAAGATCATTTTTTTTGTTAAGGCAACATCGAAGGGACTATGATCTTATGATGATTTATGAACTAAGAGTGACATTTGGTTAGGTATACTCGTATTCGAGGGACTTGACTATTTTTGAATCGAAAGGAAACAGGTAACAAAAGAGGTTACCCTAAAGGTGTGTGGGTACAACAATCATGTGATTCAGTTCGAATATTTTATCTTGTATAAGGTGAGTTATGTTCAATTTTTATCTTGCCACTCCCTATTTACTAACTACACAGTTAATATCATACAGAAATTTAAAGTGCGGTAATTAAATTCTACGCTATTACAAGGATTCGGGTGGGGGAATCATAGCCAAAAAAACCCGGGGAATGCGGAAAATAAAAGCAGAAAGTAAACCTACAACTATTACATGGCTTTGGGGCAGTTACATAAAAATATGCGGAAAATAAAATCCTAATTAACTATTACAAACCTTAGCATTTACATAATAAAAACTACGAAGAATAATAAAATACGGAAATAATGATCTTAATTACTATTACAACCTCGAAACAATTACATGATAATAATCAAATATGAACAAAATCGGGGGATCGAGAAGTGAGGATGAAAAGAAGAGAATTTAACGAAGATTTGAATTTGAAGTTAATAATGAAAACCCTAATTCTAATGATTATTAATTAAATCTAAAAAATGTTTAAATCCTAGTTATCTAATTAATTTAACCTAATTAAACCAATTAATTAAAATATTAAACTTAATTCAATATAAAACCTAATTATCTAACGATTAAAAATTAAATTTAATTGTCAAATTAAATTAAAAAAATTATGAATGAATCCTAATTAATTAATTTAACCTAATAATTAGTTAACCTATTTTAATTAATTGTTTTAAATAGAAATTAAGGATTAAATAAACCTAGGCCTTCATGGTCACAAGCGCTCCCTTGGTTGCCAACTGAGCTGGTTTCATTAGTTGTCATTGGATTCGTCAACGTGCAATAAGTACATCATCAGCGCTTTAATGGAAAAGTCAGCAGTGAATCGACGTAGACCCCATCCGTTCGTTGACTGACGAACCAGAAACATCCCACGCGCCATGTCACTTGGTCAAAGGGCCTTGTTCCTATTCATCTTCTTCAACCACGATACCTGCGGATTCTCCTACGGAATCTGCTGCGGATTTCGCCATGAATAATTATGCACCTTTAAAACCATCAAAAATCAAATGAACTACACAATCTAACGGCCCAGATATAATAATTAGGGAGTTCTGAGTCCAATGGCACGGTCGATGGGATCTGAAAAGGGTTGTAAGTACAAGAACGAAAGCTTAGCTTTGTGAGCCCTAGCCATGGTGATTTTTAAATCTATGCTCGAAGTACCCCTACTATGAATCAAACCTATTCAATACTCCACCAAAAACACGTTAGCAACATCAAAATCGATTGGCACACACATTATAATGGAAAACGAAAACTAACATATTGTATGAATATGAACATGCATAATATGATATTTTCGTTGCATGGAGATCATGTATTGATTAAGGCTTACCCTAAATTACCTCAAGAGGAGATTGCAATGAACACCTAGGCCCATTGGTTCAAAAATCCAAAATTACTCAATTAGGTTTTTGTGCATCTCTTGAATATTGACCGACTTCATCAATGCATAATTCCTTCAATTTTTATCCTATGAAGGTGTTTTGGAACTTTTTGGAAATCTCAAGATATCCTTTACAAGCCACTTTGGAACCTTTTTCCCATTTGGAGATTTTATCTTGATGATATGGGCTTTGACAAAAAACTGCTTTTGGTTGACTTTCAAATAGGACCTGTAATATTTTGGACCATATCTCTTAAATGAAGCATTTTTTGCCTTGGAATTAGAGACAAAGTTGTAGAGAATTCAATTTCCTTCAAAGTAGGCTTTGGTTGAGAAATTTTTGATGTACCATGTGAGAGTTATGGCTGGTCAAAGTTCAGTTGACTTTTAGGTCAAAAACCCTAATTTAGAAACTGAGTTTTGTTAATTTCTGAACTTTTCTTGATGAATCATGATCAACCCTTGATCAAATGATGAATGTTACTTCAAAATAAGGATGTTGACAAAAAATCGGGAATTTTGCTTGTACTTTGACCACAGTTGACTTTTAGGTCAAACTAGTCGACTGTTGACTATCTGAGCAATTGACTGAGCAATCTTATGAATTAGAGCTTGAGTTTTGTCAGAGGGATAGTTTGAAACATAAGTAATCATATTAAATCCATTGGAGACCTTGATTTATCCTTTTTCACCAAGAAATTCAAAACCCTAGTTCAAAAAGAAAGCAGTCAAGATTATGCTTATTTCAAGATACATACGTGAAGAATTTTTTTGAAATATTTGGTATGTTGAACTCAAAGCCTGTTGTAATACCAACAAATCCTTAATTCAAGTTAAGTACGACTCAAAGTCCTAATACTCAAGTTGAAAGAGCCTATATGAATAGCATTCCATATGCTAGTATAATAGGTTCTTTGATGTATGTCATAGTCTGTACGAGGCCAGACATAACATATGCAGTGAGCCTTGTAAGTATGTATATGGTGAATCTTAGAAAGGTGCACTGGAAAATAAGGTACATAAGTTGGTCTCTGAGCAGTGTATTGATTTATGGTGGAGCCTATGATGATGATAGCAAAGTAGAAATCAAAGGATTTGTTGACTTTGATTATGCAGGTTGTATGGATTAAAAAAATCTTTTTCTGGATATATTTTCACTATGTTTGGCACATTAATCTGTTGGGAAGTAACACTTCAGAAGGTTGTTGCCTTGTTAACCACTGAAATCGAATATAATGTCCTTATTGAAGTTGTGAAAGAAGTATTATGGCTTGAAGGTTTTGCTAATGAGCTAAAAGTTCAAGGTCGAGCAATCACTGTTAAATGTGACAACAAAAGTGCGATACATCTCTCAAAGAATTTAGCCTATAATGAGCAAACCAAGCACATTGATGAAGCCTGCATTTTGCCATAGAAATAATCGAGCGTGGAGAAGTCCAAATGCTGAAGGTTTTGACTGAAGATACTTATGTTGATATGATCATCAAGACATTGTTAAGCTGCAAATTTTTTCACTGTATGCAGTTGAGAAAGCTGCATGAAGAAAGCTAGTTTGTTTCCTTGATGTTTGTAGAGTTTGTTCTAAGGTGAAGATTTATGAGATTTTGGATCAAACTCTAGTCTCGACAAACGTAGCTTCTTGGTTTGAGAGAAATTAAGAATGTTTTCGAAGTTTGTTCACATGCTGATGTCGAAGCCCCAACATGCTGTAGTCGAAGTACGCTTAAGCATTCAGTAGTCGAAATGCTAGGATTATTAGCATATCAAATTAGGTATGTTTGTTTAGCCCAATTGTTTAAGTTAGCTTGTAGCTTAAGTTACCTTAGTAGTCTATAAATAGACTAGTTCTCTCAAGTTGTTGAGATAGGTTGGTTGTTGTTGTTCACTTGTAATCTTTGAACTGTTATTGAGTAACTGAATAGTAAATCAATTATAACCAATCCTGATAATGTTTGGGAATCTTAGGGCTAATCTTAGAGAGAGATGGGTAAATCTTTAAAAGTGTTTTTGGAATGTGGAAAATCCTTGGAGATATTTAAGGGGGGTTCAAAAACACTTCTAAATACCCTATGCTCATATGGATATATAGAGTTAGAGAGTGTGTGAAACACTTGGGTAGAAAATAGAGTATGCTCTAGAGAACTTAGGTGATTATTTTCTTGTACTTGATTTATAATTTTTTGTAATAACCCTTACAAATATAGTGAATCGGATAGATTTTCTCTCCCTTAGAGTTGATCGTTTGATTAAATTGGATAAATAAGTTATTGTGTTTCTTGTCTTTTATCTTCTCTTAACTACTTAAATTGTTGTCTTATTGCATGGAGATTTTATTCTTACTGAAAACCATTTATTATAGTAGTCATTATTATTTGTCTCCACACATCAACTTACGCGATTTAACCTTTCAATTTTAAATTATTTTTTTTAATGTAAAGATATTAAGACAAAACTAGAGTTAAATTTTAACCTGAATTGTGATTATTGGGTTTCAACTTTCAAAGTCTCCTCATATTAAAACCACATAAGATGGCCTGCTAAGTATTCCGATGTCCATCCGTGCCGGTACAAATCAAGACAAAATCAACTTGAATACTTTGCATAGTAAAACAATACAAGAGATTAAATTTTCAATCACATTCAATGTAAAACTTTTCACATAATCAATTAATAACAAATCATCACTCATAAGACTTCTAAAATCAAATATTTTTAGTAATCCAACTATGTGCATTTAATTAAATATTACAATGATCTGTCACCTAAAACATGGCTCATCCTTTCTAATTCAAACCTATTACTGTCCCTATCCAAGTTCAATGCACATTTTATTTTAATATTTGAGTATACTTTTTCCATGTTGTATATTAACCACCAACTTAATCACTTAATTGATATCAAGTTTCCAATCCATGGTAGGAATTTGAACACATATAGGCATAAATGGGGAAGGCATCTATGTTAAAGATGAAATTTTTAGAGGTTGCCTGCTATGACAAAACTGGCCAGCTTTTAAGGGTCCATGGAATCTCATCAAACTCAATATTTTAATCTTATTATAAAATTATTAAAAAAAATTGTACAAATAAAAGAAGATTTTGGTGACAAAAATAATCAAATTAATTGTCAACGAGCGTTTAAGTTCATTCCCCTCTATAAGTACTTTATTTTCATCATTTAAGTGGACTCTTTATAACAAGAAAGGGTTAGTAGTGACCAACATTTTTTTATAATGACAAACAAAACCTTCCATGCTTTTTATTTTAATAGCTTTCAACTAAAAGTGCTTTCCGACCAATCATTAATCTCCCCCCTTAACGACATAATGCTTTTATTTAAATGTTTATATGAACTGGCAGCATCTTTGCTTGAGTTTCAAGGTTCTATTAAAGTCACATTTTTTCAATCTCATTACACATGTGATATTTTCAACTAGATTCTAGAAAATGGGAAGACAACCATGTTGTGATAAGGTTGGTTTGAAGAGAGGACCATGGACTATTGAGGAAGATCATAAGCTTGTGAGTTTTATCCTTAATAATGGGATTCATTGTTGGAGAGTGGTTCCTAAACTTGCAGGTAAATTTTTTTATTAAAGTTGTTTTTCAGGTTGATTGATAAGTTTTTGTTTTTAATTAAGTTGGTGTATTTTTGTGAAGGTCTTTTAAGATGCGGAAAAAGTTGTAGATTGAGATGGATTAATTATCTTAGGCCGGACCTTAAGAGAGGTGGGTTTACTGAAATGGAAGAGGATCAAATTATTCAACTTCATGCACGTCTTGGTAACAGGTATACTATATGCTTTCTAAAATTTCATTACACTCTGTATAGTTTTAAATTGCAATTACAAATTAGGATTAATAGTAATTTATTCCTGTAATATTAGCGAATTTTGCTTTTCTTTCCTTCCTACTTTTTGGCAACGGTTTTTTCAAAAAAAACCGTTGTCAAAATCTGCCTTTAGCACGATAGGGGTAAACCGAAACACGCTCATATTACAGGGGACAAACTACTATTAATCCTACAAATTACAATCATTTTCTAAATTCAGCCTTTAAGTTTTTGGAAATTCTGTGTCGACTAATTACAGTTTAAGTGTAACTATGTCAAAACAAACGGAATTCATGATTTGACTCTGACAACTATTTTATGAAACCTTATTTAAGTATAATTTATCTGTGACAAATTTTAGACCTTGTACAGTAGCTCATTTTACACGCGCTCAAAGAAGGCTCTGAATCTTTGTATTGCACTTTTGCAGGTGGTCAAAAATTGCTTCGCATTTTCCTGGAAGAACAGACAATGAAATTAAGAACCATTGGAACACAAGAATCAAGAAGAAGCTAAAATTCCTTGGTTTGGATTCTATGAACCTCAAACCAATTGAGCAAAAGCAACAAACTGATAATTATGATGACAAAGACAAAATTAACCAACAAGTGAATGATTCAGAATATGTGGAGAATATTAAATCTTTGGATAGTGATGGCACAAAAACAGAAATGAAAAGAGAAGAAAACAAAGTGGTTTGGGATGATAGTGATGAACTTTTAAACAAGTTTGAAATGCTATGTTCAACTTTGGACTGGGGCACATGGATAAGCCAAGACACCAACATTAGTACTACTACTAATTCTGTTTCTAGTTCTTCTATCTCTTTGGATGATACTACTACTAGCCATATTTCTATTGATGAATCCTCCTACTTTCAACATGATTCATTACACCAATGGGTTGATAATATGGATTCCATTCTCTCATGGGATGCCTTCAATCCCCTTGATCAAGATATTTCTTTTTTCGAAAAATAGAAAATAAATTATCTATTAAGCACTGATCCATACATTAGACACAGACACGTCAACTGCACTAATGATTGATGTAATTCCATGTGTCAATATCATATTGATGTCTGATGCTGACACGTGTTGAACACCTGACACACGTTCTATTAGAAGTGTTGCAGTTACCTACGTATAATCACGTCTTATAAACTACCCTATGTTTATAACTTCTCAAGCAATAAAATGCTATAGTAATGTATACAACAGTGCCACTTTTACTTATTTCTGCATTTTTTTTTGGCTGCAATGATGGTTAATATGAGGATGATTCAATATTGAATGCAAATTGAATTTTTTATATATATCTTTTATTTGGATTCAGCTCCTCAACAATATCTCTTAATTTCAGCACATGTGGGGCTGAAGACTGCAAGTTGATAAGATCATCCCTTTTTCTTGTCTCCTCTGTACCTTTGTTTTATCAAAGTATTCAGTCAAACTCATCATCATTTTGAAGTGTCCAAAAATACAACTTTTTTTCTCTTCTAATTTAAATATATTTCACATTCCTTTAAATAGTTTATTTGTATCATACTAATTATTTAACGATATCTTTTTTACTGAGTTATGAGAGGTCCAGGGTTCATCACATCAAATTTTCAATAGTTCTATGTGTAGTCACTAATATGTGCTATAAGTATCTAAATAAAAACACAATAAGAGGTTGGATTGAGTTTTAAAAAAAACTTAAATCAAGAAAAGATATGTTTGGTTATTCTGGTTCTTTTAATTCAAACTACTCCAGTCCACTCTACTAAGGTGATTTCGCCTCTCTCTTACGAGGTCTTAATCCACTAATCAAAATTTGATTACAAAGTCACTTAAACAACTATCTAAGTCATTTTAAGAACGACCAAAACCCGGTTTTCTCAAGGTATTACAATTTCAATATTACAACTTTAACGTGTTAACAGATTGCTTCTTAAAAAACTATATCACAGTCTGTGATGTATGCACAATAATTAAGCACAATAGTGTTAAAAGATAACAAATATGAAAATAATGTGAGCGCTCTTTTGTTTCTCGTGCGTGAGTGTTGTATCGAATTCTTCAATAGTGTCTTCTTTATATTGAGGAGCTTTAGATCCGTTGAGAGACACACATCTTTGTTTTGGAAGGTTGATATACTGTGATTTAAGTCCTTTCCAAAAATAATGATTATGTCCGTAACAATAAAGTTTCGGTCCGTTACTAATTGATCATGTAATAATGACTTTAATGCGCATAGGACCTTCTGATCAGTGTATTAAATCCACTTAAAGGAATTTCATAATGTTATTGTCAAAGGAATTTCATAATGTTATTGTCAGAGTGTAAGATGCAGCTTTCTTTGGTGATTGTGAAGCGTCTTAGTATAAGAGTTTGAGAACTTCTTGATTAGTTTCAGAACTTCTTGTTCTTGTAAACTTCTTTCAATCTCTAGAACTTCTTGTTCTTATAAAGTTCCTTCAATTTCTTAGAACTTCTTGTTCTTGTAAACTTTCTTCAATGCAGCTTTCTGCTTCTGAGAAATCACTTTTATAACTTTGTTTTCTTCATAGAGTGCTTTAGAGCTTCTGCATATTTAATCAAACGATTAGAGTGCATATTTGTTCTTATTAAAAATTATGTATTTGTTATCATCAAAACTATTACTAGGATGTAGAATCAAACTTTGTTCTAATAATCTCCCCCTTTTATATGATGACAAAAACTCAGATATTTTGAAGAAATAAATAAGAACATAATTTAAATATAGTCCCCCCCCCCCCCCGAGTTGAATACTCAAGTAATATTAATACTTCCCTGAATGAAGTCTTTAGGAAATTCTGATAGCTTTGTATGGAAGTTCTGATGGAGCTTTTAAGATTTCCTTCGAGTAGATCTTTTCCTGTTCTTTACAACAAGTAAGAGACATTTTATGTTATATTAAAATGTTTGAGATTTAGTCCCGGTGAACTGTTATGATTCAAAATATTTCACGTTTCTCCCCCTTTTTGTCAATAATCAAAAAGATACTAAAAGAAAACATAGACTTTATTGAAAATAGCCCGGGAATACAAGAAAACAGGGAAAAAAATTACAAAGACACTTGCTAGAAATAAAAAACATCACAGCTTTCATCAACCAAAACATCTTCATTTGAAAAATTTGCTCTGTGAAAGATTTTAATGACCTCAGTAGTTTCAAATAAAGCGGATAGAACACGCCCATAAGGAATGAAGAAGTTGTGGCCGGTTCTGGAAGCCAAAATGAATTCCTTCAGATGATTGAAAATGATAGCTGGCAGATATACTGGGAACCCTTTTTGAAGATGGTGAATGAGAAACTGATCCCTTGAGGACACAACATTGAGAAAGTCACCACGAGGATGCAAGTTGGTTAGAATAAACCTAAACCAGATTTTAGCAAAGGGTTTCTGAGTATCTGGATTGTTGAGAGCACACCTAGAGGAAATGCTAAGATTATTTGGAACAATGGTGGCGTTCCAGAAATCAAAGTTTGCATGATTAGCAGAGGCAGGATTAGAGGGACACTCAATAGTTTTAGCAATGGTGGATTGAGTGATGACAAAGGGAATACCATGAATTATAGAAGTGATGCGATTTTCATCATTGCTAACAGATGCATGAATCAAGAAAGTTTTTACAATTTTAAGAAAAATGGGACCACGAAGAATAGCAGTATACCCAGCCCAACCTTGTTTTTCTAAACATGTGTTGAAATGATCAATAACAATTTCAAGACTGAGGCGATTCTCACAAATTACCTCAAGCTTATTTGTATTTCCCTTAAAGGTTTGAGTAGTCATGGAAAGAAGGAATTTCTACAGGACGAAAGAAACCAACGGAGATGAAGACAGAGGAATTGAGAAAAACTTTCAGATATGACAGATATAAATAGCAAAGAAAAAATAACGGACGAAAAGATTTAGAAACAAGAGTATTAATAAGCAAGATTTTCAAGGCACCTAAAGTCAGGAGAATAGATGCTAGGAGAGAGTAGGGGGAGAAAGAATAAGAACATAGCCCATCGAAAACAAGCAAAAAATAAAGAGAAACATAATGATTTTTAACAGAGGGATAGCGCAAAAAATCTTAAGAACAGTTACCATGTGACTCGAGCCTTAATGCATAAATTCAAACGTTTCAGCTTTTCAGATTCTGAACACGTGTTCAACCTCAGAAGGTGATCTGACGTTTAGGGTTGACACCTATTGATATAGTGAAATGCATGTTCTAACTAGAGCATTTTCCAGATCTTCTGGAAAGTTTCTGAGATAATTTGCCTTCTGACTTAAGAAAAGCAATTGTTCAGATGTTCACAAAAAAATTAGGCAGCCAAAATTCTTAAGAGTAATCATATAAAAAATTTCATTTTCATTCAGGACATAATTTTATACTGATATTCTTCAAAATGAAATTAAACCTATCTTCAACAAGGAGTTTTGTAAAGATATCAGCCCATTGATGGTCTGTATCGATAAATTTTAAAGATAGAATCCCCTTCTGAGTATAGTCCCTAATGAAGTGATGTTTTATTTCTACATGTTTAGCCCTAGAATGTAAAATAGGATTCTTAGAAAGACAGATAGCAGAAGTATTATCACAGAGGATAGGAATGTTACTCTCTTATATGTTAAAGACTTCAAGTTGATTCTTCATCCAGAGCATCTAAGTACTACATCCAGCTGCAGCAATGTATTCGGCTTCAGTAGTTTATAGCGCAACAATGGATTGTATTTTACTGGACCATGAGATTAGGTTATCTCCTAGAAACTGGAAGCTTCCAAAAGTACTTTTCTTTCTATTCTATCCCCAGCAAAATCAGCATCGCAGTAACCTACTAATTTTTTTTCATTGAATTTACTATAGCAAAGACCAAGATTAGTAGTACCTTTCAGATACTTGAAAATTTGCTTAATTGTTGTTAAGTGAGATTCTCTAGGATCTGATTGAAATCTGGCACAATGACAGACACTATATAGAATATTAGGTCTTGAAGTAGTTAAGTATAAGAGAGAACCAATCATACCTATGTGGAACTTCTGTTCTACTTTCTTACTTACTTCTTCCTTTTCCAGAATGCATGTTGGATGCATAGGAGTTTTGGCTGGCTTACTTCTGACATATCAAATTTCTTCAGAAGTTATTTAACATACTTGGTTTGATGTATGTAAGTACCTTTTGGAGTTTGATTGATTTGGATTCCCAGAAAGAACTTGAGCTCACATATCATACTCATTTCAAATTCTGCCTGCATATTCTTAGCAAATTCTTTGCCCGGAGAGGCTTTAGTAGATCCAAAGATTATATCATCCACATATATTTGACAAATATGAATGTCATTTTTAAATAATTTACAGAATAAATTCGTGTCCACCTTTCATTTGGTAAAGCCATTTTCTAAGAGAAAGTTACTTAGTCTTTCATACCAAGCTCTAGGAGCTTGTTTTAAACCGTATAACGGTTTCTTGAGTTTGTAATCAAACTTTGGATGTTTTGAATCTTCAAAACCAGGGGGTTGGTGTACATATACTTCTTCATCAATATAACCATTTAGAAATGCACTTTTTACATCCATCTGATATAGAGTTATGCCATTATTTACATCAAAAGAAATTAAAAGTCTGATAGATTCTAACCTGGTGACTGGAGCAAAGGTTTTTGTATAGTATATCCCTTCTTGCTGACTATAACCTTGTGTAAACAGTTGTGCTTTGTTTTTTACTATTTCTCCTTGTTCATTTAGCTTATTTCGGAAAACCCATTTTGTTCCAATGATATTGAAGCCTTTGGGTTTAGGAACTATATATCCCATACATCATTTTTGGTAAATTGACTTAGTTTGTCTTGCATTGCAGGTATCCAATCATTGTCTATGACAGCTTCGTCGATGGAAGTAGGTTCAATCAGAGATACTAATCCCATAAGAGACTCTTCAGTATTTCTGAAAGAAGATCTTGTTCTGATTGGATCATCTATCTTTCCCAGAATCTTGTCTTCAAGATATGCTGAGATACTTCTGGAATGTCTTTTCTGAATGGTTTTTCAGAAGTTGTTGGAACACTTGTACTGTCTTCTTCTATGTTTGTTTTAACTTCTGATCTTTCATTTTGAGAGGTTCTGACTTCAGTACCTGCAATTTCGACTTCTATATCTGCAAGAGATTCACACTGCTTTGACTTCTGAAGGTCAAGCTTATCATCAAACCTTAAATTAATGGATTCTTCCACAATTCGTGTTTCAGTGTTATATACTCTATAGCCTTTTGAGCGTTCAGAGTATCCTAACATAAAACACTTTTGTGCCTTAGAATCAAACTTGTTCAGATGATCTTTGGTGTTTAAAACAGAGCAGATACATCCAAATGGATGAAAATATGAAATGTTGGGCTTTCTGTTCTTCCACAATTCCTAAGGAGTCTTTTCTAGAATAGTTCTTATAGAGATTCTATTCTGAATATAGCATGTTGTGTTAACTGCTTCTGCCCAGAAGTGTTTAGCAATGTTAGTTTCATTGATCATGGTTTTGGCTATTTCTTGTAGAGTTCGGTTCTTGCGTTCTACAACTTAGTTTTGTTAAGGAGTTCTAGGACAAGAGAAATCATGAGAAATGCCATTTTCATTGAAGAATTTTTTAAAACATCTGTTTTCAAACTCCCCACCATGATCACTTCTGACTTTTACAATTCTAAACTCCTTTTCATTCTGAACTTGGTTGCAGAAAACAGAGAACACACATTGTGACACATCCTTGTGTCTTAAGAACTTTACCCATGCCCATATGCTACAGTCATCTACGACCACTAATCCATACTTTTTACCGCTGATTGATGCAGTTTTCACTGGTCCAAACAAATCTATGTGTAGAAGTTCTAATGGTCTAGAGGTAGAAACAACATTTTTAGACTTAAAAGAAGGTTTTACAAACTTGCCTTTCTGACATGCTTCACACAGAGCATCTGAGCTAAACTTCAAATTTGGAAGTCCTCTGACAAGATTGAGTTTGTTAATCTGAGATATTCTTCTCATACTAATATGCCCCAATCTTCTATGTCAGACCCATTGCTCATCGTTAACAGACATAAGGCATTTTACATTCTGACTTTTCAATTCAGAAAGTTTTATCTTATAAATTTTGTTCTTTCTCTTACCATTAAAGAGGACATTTCCATCTTTCTGACTAATTGCTTTACAGGATTTTTTATTAAAGATAATGTCATAACCGCTATCACTTAATTGACTTATGGATAACAAGTTATGCATTAATCCATCTACTAACAGAACATTAGATATAGAAGGAAGTGTACCGTTAACAATAGTTCTAGAGCCAATGATTTTTCCTTTTCGATTGCCTTTGAACCCTACGTAACCTCCAGCTTTAAGTTCCAGACTTTGGACCATATGCTTTCTTCTCGTCATGTGTCGAGAGCATCTAGAGTCCAGGTACAATGACTGGTGTCTCAACCTTGCTTTTAAGGACATCTGCAACATAGATGATTTTATCCTTACGTACCCATATCTTTCTGGGTCCTTGTTTGTTAGATTTTACTAAATTCTTATTGATTTTAGATTTCTCAAGCGAGTTTGTAGAATAAGAGTTTCTAGTATATTTTATATCATGTGTGTGACCATATTGGAGGTGTGATTTTATAGGTGTGATTTTTATGACCATATCATCAACATGCTTAGGTTGATATGGTTCTTCTCCTCTTGGTTTCACATATCCTATACCGTTTCTAGCGTTTCTAATAACTTCATATATCATTGAAGCCATCTTACTTCGATCTATGCTTTTAGCTAGAAATTTTTGAAAACTGTGATCATATTGTTTTATGATACTATCAGAACTAGTTGAAGCTTCTGAGTCAGAATCTTTCTAAGTTTGTAGTAACTCGTTTTTAATAACCAAGTTTTTAGTTTTTAGTTTAAAAAGGTTTTCTTTTAACTCAGAGTTTTCTGCTTTTAGCTTCCTAGATTCTTCAGCATCAGATACTAGACCATGTTTCAGGTTCTTATATTTGATTTGAAGTTTCTGATATTTTTCAAGAATTTCTGCTAAACTATCTTCTAATTGAGATCTAGAAAAGTTAGAGAATACCTCTTCTTCTTCTTAGTCAAATTCTGATTCTGATGAGCTAGCATCACTTGATATACTGGCCATCAAGGCGATGTTGGCATGTTCATCTTCTGATTTGGATTTTGCTTCAGAAGATTCTGAATCGTCCCATGTAGCCATAAGACTTTTCTTCTTATCTTTGTTGAAGCTCTTCTTTGGCTTTTCCCTTTGTAGTTTAGGATAGTCGCTTTTATAGTGACCACGTTCTTTGCATTCATAACAAAAAATCTCCTTGCTTTTAGGACTTCTGTGTCCAGAAGATGATCCAGAGTAATCGTTTGATCTTCTAGAGTTTCTAAAGTTCTTTTGTTTGTGCTTCCATAGTTGTTGGACCCTTCTGGAGAGAACAGATAGTTCATCTTCTTTTGATGAGGATCCTCTAAAGCTTTCTTCTTCTGCCTGAAAGGCGTTAGTTTTAAATTTATTATTAGATTTAAGAGCAAGAGACTTACCTTTCTTCTGGGGTTCATCTTCTTCAAGTTCTATCTCGTGACTTCTCAGGGAGCTGATAAGTTCTTCAAGAGATATCTCATTCAGGTTCTTAGCAATCTTTAAGGCTGTGACCATGGGTCTCCATTTCTTCGGAAAGCTTCTGATGATTTTCTTTACATGATCAACTGTTGAGTATCCTTTGTCCAGAACTTTCATCCCAGCAACCAGAATTTGAAACCTTGAGAACATTGCCTCGACTGTTTCATCTTCTTCCATTTTGAAGGCTTTGTACTTCTGAATGAGTGCAAGGGCTTTGGTCTCTTTGACTTGGGAGTTTCCTTCATGCGTCATTCTCAGAGAATCAAATATATTCTTTGCAGAGTATCTGTTTGTGATCTTTTCATACTCTGTGTGTGAAATAGCACTAAGTATTGTTCATGCCTTGTGATGATTTTTGAAGTCCTTCTTCTGTTGATTAGACATACTCTTTCTTTCAATCTTTTGACCACTTTCATTTACCGGATGTTTGTAACCATCCATTACCATATCCCAAAGATCAGTGTCATGAGGTAGAAAAAAACTCTCGATTCTGTCTTTCCAGTAATCGAAATTCTCTCCATCGAACATTGGTGGTCTGCCACTGATTTTGTCTTTATTATCATAGTTATCATTGTTGTTGTTTTTAACTGGTTCCGCCATAGTGTTTTTCTACTAGGATTTTTTTCTGACACGATTAAGTGTTTGCACCTAGAACCAGGCGCTCTTATGCCAATTGAAGTAACAAAAAACACAAAAAGGGGGGTTGGATTGGATTTTAAAAAAAATTAAATCAAGAAAAGACACGTTCAGTTATCCTGGTTCATTTGAACTCAAACTACTCCAGTCCATCCTGTTAAGGTGATTTCGCCTCTCTCTTACGAGGTCTTAATCTACTAATCAAAATTTGATTACAAAGTCACTTAAATAACTGTCTAAGTCCTCTCAAGAACAACCACAATCCGGTTTTCTCAAGGTATTACAATTTCAAGATTACAACTTTAACGTGTTAACAGATTGCTTCTTAAAAAGCTATATCACAGTCTGTGATGTATGTGTCGCTACCGCAAATATTAACAGAGTCGCCACTAACATATTTATCCTGAAAAGGAAGGGAATGCCAGCAAACCATAAAACAAAACAACGGTCTCACGACCAGAGAAAAAGGGTAAGGGAGTCAGTTACGCGAGGGGAAGGTGCTAGCACCCCCCGCGCCCATCGTACTTGATGGTATCCACGCTTGTGTCTAAAACTATAGGTGTGT
This sequence comes from Vicia villosa, assembly GCF_029867415.1. NCBI lineage: Eukaryota > Viridiplantae > Streptophyta > Magnoliopsida > Fabales > Fabaceae > Vicia > Vicia villosa. The sequence continues at coordinate 34,166,663 of NC_081185.1, read as the reverse complement.
AACAAATCTACGCAAATCTGGACTAAAATGAATGCAGAATGTAGGGAAAAGAAAGAGTTATACTCGCACGGGCCCTACCCCGCTGCCTACGTATCCTTTTTGAGGAATCAGAGGTACCATAGCTCGGCTAACTAGTTTCTGTTTGTTTTGTATTTTTTAGGTGAACGAGTTACATTCACACTCCGCTGCTCGACCTTGGGAGACTTATGCTTGGGAATGGAGTGGAAATAACAAGCTCTTAAAAAAAGAAAAATCAAAGAGTATGGTTTGTGTTTTAAAGAATGCATGAGGAAAACCTAAACTAAGGGGGAAAGCTTGCTACCTAATATTATCATATAAAGGGTACAAGTCTAAACTAAACTAGCAACCTATGGGGAAAATGAAAGCAAACAAGAGTATCACACAAACGAGCTCCGCTCATAAAGCAAACAAACCAACGGCACTGGCCGAGTGGTAGAAAAGCAGTCCCGCCATAGCCAAGGGGAGCGAATCACCCGAGTCAACCAAGCATTAGACCTCGTGATAATGATCGGGCCATAGACAAGAGGAGCGGGTCCCTCTCAGCGACTAAGCCGTCACGGATCGGAAAGGAAAACGGTGCGTGCGTACACCGAGCATCAACGTCGAGCGACCAGAGCTATAGGAAAGGCGGGGGTCCGGCTACATGAACCCTTTTCCTGACATACTCGATAATAAGATCTTGTGTTGGTTTGGAAGCAAGCGACGCGTAGCGTGCGCATACCGAACGAACTCGATGAGACTGGGCGGGGGTTGATTGCTAACCCTTTCCGCATGCCTTCCAATAGGACTTAACGGAGTGCCATATAGGACTTATTACACCGTGACTCCCTGCCGCAAAATGTAAACACACCAACAAAAACAGAGCCTCCTTCGAGGGCTTGGCCAGATGCATGTCTAAGTCCTACTTCTCATGTTAAAGGATGATGCGAGAAAGCAATAAAGTGCGAGAAAAAATAAAATGAAACGGGATCAATACCAAACGGGTGATGATCCATAAACTGTAGCGACGAGAGCAAGGAAACTAAAAATCCCGCGAGTAAGCTAGCAAAGCAAAAGCAAATAGTCAGCACACCGATTAGCAATGAAAGCACACAAAGGTCGACAAGCGCGTCGAGCATAATCACAATACACCTGCAAGAGGAACAAGCAATCCAAACAAGCAGATATAAAGTAATAGAAACGTGTCTCCAGGATGAGAACACGACACGAGTGAATGAAACTTTGTCTCGCAAATGAAGCGGAACACTCAAGCAATGAGCTTCGATCGGTGACTATCCAAATACCTTGCACACTAGCACACAAGTTAGAGATAACAACATATCGCAATCGGAATTGCATTATTTGAATGATAAGCTAAACCGGAAATGGATAACGGAATAGAGAATGAAAACGTAGCGAAAGCAAACAAGAAGAAACATGGGATAATATTCAAAAGCAAATCAAATATGTATACCGAAACTACGAAAGTCAAAACAAGTATTTACATGCACAACGATACACCGAAACGGCGAAACCGGCTTAAAACGGTGAAAACTAAACTCGTCAGAATTAAGCCAAAATTTTATGGTAAGCTAGAAACGTGCCAAATAACTCAAATATGGAGTCGGAATTTATTAAATCGGCTCGGAAGCACGATTTCCGAAATCAGGCAGTAGCGAAAACGATAAAAAAAAGTCAGCCGAAACCGAAAATAAACCTCACCATCAGCTCCGGAAGCATTATTCTACTCAAGAAACATTATTCACATTCGCAAAAATTCAACACGGTTCAAGAGTTATGACATTTTGAAGTAAAGCCGACACACCGCGCGCGTTATGAAAAAATTCGGAAAGAAAGCAAATAGCATGGTATAGCAGCAAGTTCCAGCACTTAGAGACATTTATTAACACACAAGAAAACTCTACTATCACTTAGAATTAACAAACAAACAACACAACAAAGTTTAGACAAAAATCCTTCAAAAAACTATGTTTTTATGAGTTGGAAATAATGAAATGCAACACGAATACAAAGCCAAGAAAATTCTGCATTATGTTACCTTTAAAACAGCCCCAACAACTCGTAGAAATCACACATAAACACCAAGAAATGGCTCATGGAAATTGACACATCAAATTATATTATTGGCAAGAGTAAAGATAACATAGAATCATGATTTTCAAAAATGTAATCACTACAATTCTCCACATTAAACTCACATTTGTGCACCAAGTATATTCAACTTCAATCATTATCATCAAGCACATCAACAACAAGAATCAACCTCAAAAATTCAGCATCATGCTCATGGTTATAACCTCTCATGTCAACACCAATTATCATGCTTAAGTTGAAATTCACATTCTAAAATTGAACCAAACAAGTCCTACTTCTAAAATTCATCCACATGCACCTTAATTCACAACAACTCAATATTATCAAATCATCACAATTCTCATAATCAAATCATCAAACACTTTGTGTGCATATATTTAATTCATAGAGCATTATCAATATATCATCAACAACTATGCACCGGTAAATCTCAAATTCAATCAACTAATCAAGATCAACATGAATCATTCAATCAACAAACAATTATCATCATCAATTATCATAGATCCATCATCCGCAATCAAAAATTATCATGATCAATGTCAAATTAAGCAACAAAATCAATGATCTAGCAAGGTTTGTAGTGAATTTACCGGATCAAGCGACGAGAATGAGATCGGATGAACACGAACGCGAACACGAACGAAATCCAAGGTATGAGAGAGGGAGAGTGACGCGCCCTAGCCTTGGGGGAGAGAGAGAGAGAGAGAGATTTGAATTTGATGATCAATGAGAGAGGAGATTCTTCACTCTTGCTTTGATCTTCATTTGTTCTTGAGATTTGATCTTGAATTGATGAAGATTGATGAAGTTTTGTGAGTTTTTGTGGTTTTGATCCAAGAAAATTGAGAGAGAATTGAGAGAAAGTGTTTTTGATCTTTTGGGTGAAATTGAAGTTATGAGAGAATGTGAAGAAAAATGACTTATATAGTATGAGTGGTGAAATGTCTAAAACGCCCTTAATAATCTCCTTTTTGGCTCGTTTTCGAGGAAATGTGATTCGGCGTGAAATTCCGAGACGAGACCAACGTCCACTCGAAGATGACTAAATTTGTGACTCATAGCCGCGAGAATCGTCTCAATCCGATGAGCGATGAATAAATTACGCGCGTTTGAATGATGAGAAAAGTCGATTCATCGGGCGCGACTGTGCAGAATTTTGTGAGTACCACTCAAATAATTCGATACAACTCCATCTTCGGCTCAAAATCTGAACAAGCATGTGTGACGAAGAATCGAAGCTAACGAAATTTCCAAGAAAATGCCGCCGGAATGGACTTCATACGATAAAAATCGAAGAAGTTATGAATTTTCAAACGTGGCGCGACATACTCGAAAACACACTTTTTACCGAAAGATTATGACGTTCTTCAAAATGCTGGGAATTTTCAGTGCATAATTGGTCTTCGGTCCGAACATATGAAATCTTGGTAATGATGGCACGAAGCTCCAGTTAAAATCTCAAGGGAATCGGACGAGCAGATTGAGAGATATGAACTTTTTAGTGTCCGAAAACCTGCGGTTCAGCACCATTTTCACTGTGAAATCTCGATTAATTTGCAAATTCGACAACCTTCCTCATGGAATAGGTTTCTGAGTCAAACATGAAAGCTATAGATAACGTCGAAACAGTCGGGTCTACGCGGGAGCCAAGCTCATATCATCTTCCAAATAAGACCTGTGAGTTTTCTCGTATTTCCACTGTATAAACCACATTTCACACCATATCTTCTTAAAATCGTGAAAACTCTTTATTATTTTTCTTCCTTTTCGAACGAATAAATAAACGTCTTGGATAACTTATAGCTCAAATAAAGAGGGCAAATTTTGGGGTGCAACAGTATGCACAATAATTAAGCACAATAGTTTTAAAAGATAACGAATATGAAAATAATGTGAGTGATCTTTTCTTTCTCGTGCATGAGTGTTGTACCGAATTCTTTAGTAGTGTCTTCTTTATATTTAGGAGCTTTAGATCCATTGAGAGACACACATCTTTGTTTTGGAAGGTTTATATAATGTGATTTAAGTCCTTTCCAAAAATAATGATTCTGTTTGTAACAATAAAGTTCCAGTCTGTTACTAATTGATCTTGTAATAATGACTTTCATGCGCAGAGGATCTTCTTATCAGTGTATTAAATCCACTTAAAGGAATATTCTGAATGTTCTTAGCTGAGTGTAAGATGCAGCTTTCTTTGGTGCTTGTGAAGCTTCTTAGTATCAGAGTTTGAGAACTTCTTGATTAGTTTCATAACTTCTTGTTCTTTTAAACTTCCTTCAATCTCTAGAACTTCTTGTTCTTGTAAACTTCATTCAATTTCTTAGAACTTCTTATTCTTGTAAACTTCCTTCAATGCAGCTTTCTGCTTCTAAGAAATCACTTTTATAACTCTGTTTTCTTCATAGAGTGCTTCATAGCTTCTGCATATTTAATCAAATGATTAGAGTGCATATTTGTTCTTATTGAAAATTATGTATTTGTTATCATCAAAACTATTACTAGGATGTAGAAGCAAAATTTATTCTAACATCATTGTACTTTGCTTACAAATCAGTGAGGTTTCTATTCTTTAACAAAATTTTCAAGTTTCATAAAATGGTATTAGTCGCTACAAAAAGGTAGCTAGAGTTTTTCACTTCATTCTTCTCAATTTTGTGTAGAGTATTTTGTTTCTTCTTCATCTTTTGTGAATTCATCAGTTTTTTTTGCTGATATATCTTAACTCATTCATCAAGAACACATTGTTCTTGATTTCTTATTTTCTTATTTTCATCATCGGTCCATTTCTACTATGCCTCTCTACACTGCTCCTGTTATCCATCTAATTAACATTGATTCAATTCTATTATGTTCATCCTAGGTTCAAATTTAATCTCCTTTAATCCAAAGATGAATGGATTGAATTATCTTGCTTGGAGAAGAACAATACATATGGAATAGAGTGTGTAGTATTATATTTGTAAAAGGACCTTTCTAAGGCGATGATTATAGGACGCCCCAAGAGAGGCGATGATTATAGGACGCCCCAGGAGAGGCGATGATAATACGTCACCCAATGGGAGGTATCGCGCGTCCCAGAGTCTTCCTATCGCCCAGTCATGGAAATGTGGGATAATATGTTTCATATACAGAGAGAAGTCAGAGTTATTTACTGACCCACATCCTCCATGAATATAGGGACACAACGGTACACCATTGACTAAGTGGGCAGTGACCTTTTCCAGGAAAACCCTAGGCCCAAGAGGCCTCCATAAATACATTTCCCTCGTATGAGAAAGAGACAGATCTTAAGTCATACATATCACATCTCATCTACGCTTACATCTAAGCATACCACTTAATAGAAAAGCTTCTCACCTCACATGAGCAGGATCTCTAAACCACCGTAAAATACCACCACACAAAGCTTCTCATCATCGTGAATAAGCCCTTACCATCATACATCATAATATACTTACTAAGGCCTCTGAGTCCTCCTGCCCTTGCAGGAGGAACACACACATGTACTTTTTGACCAATATAGTGGCGCCCACCATGGGGATCCAGTGAGCCACACGTTACTCTATCATCCTCCATCTTCCCTCCGAAGATGGTCAATAAGAATCTATCTCACAACACAACCATTATTGTCGGATCTTTCGCCGGTGGAGGTAACTCTAGATCCTCTCGAAGGAAATACACAAGGTAGGTGCTTGTAGCAAATGTAATATCCCATGACTTCCCTAGAAACACGCTAGGGAAACAACTAGTTAACAACACCGTCTTCGAGGAGGACAACCTCGGAATCAACTCTCCCAATGATGATCCTTTTGTCATCATTGTGCAACATGGAAATTGGGATATCGAGCGAGTTTTAATAGATTTTGGTAACTCTGCTGACGTCTTATTATGGAATGCCTTCCACCAACTGCAGATTAACCCTAACGATGTAAAATATTCAATGGCTTGTTAACGAGATTATTAGGCGAATAGGTAAAAATATGGGTCATGTAACCTTGGAGACCACATGTGCAGAAGGTGAAGACGCGAAAGCGATTGATGTAAACTACTTTATAAAGGATACATAGTCGCCTCACATCATCATTCTTGAGCATCCCGCCACCAACGCGCAGGAGGCGGTTGTTTCCACCCTGTGTACTAGGTCGTAAAGTATCTGCTTCCTAAAAGGCGAGTGAGTATAATCCAAGGAGATCAAGAGATTGCTCAAAATTGCTACCAAAATAGCTTGGCGATAGAGAGGGAAGAATTGACCCTTGTTGATATTTGGACCCCAAATTTAGCATAGAAGAAAAAAGGCTCATGCCCATAAATGACTTAAAGGAGGTCCAGATAGACAATTTTTCCCATTAGGTGTTAGGCAATTCACTCTCTATGGAGGAAGAACGAGAACTAGTCGACCAAATTATTAAGAATGTCGACTTGTTTGCCCGGGCTCCTTTCGACATGCATGAAATAGACACCAAATTGGTGAGCCATCGCCCTGCCATCTACCCTTCTGTCTGACCAGTGGCGCAAAGGAAGCAGAAAGTTGGCGAGGAGAAGAGGGATGCCATTATTGAAAAGGTGGGGAAACTATCTAATGTCAAGTTCATCACAAAATCGAAAAACCTTACTTGGCTAGCCAACATAGTTATAATACAAAAAGCTAACAATAGATGGTGCATGTGTGTAAACTCCACTAATCTGAACAAAGTCTGTCCCAAGGATCTGTATCCGCTACTAGATATCGATCACCTTATCAATGGGTCATCGGGATAGCGCATGTTGAGCTTCATGGATGCATACTCAAGGTACAACCATATTCGGATGGATCCCCTAAATGTTCCCAAAACAGCCTTTATGTCGAATTAAGATAACTCCTACTACAATGTGATACCCATCAGCCTCAAGAATGCAGGCGCCACCTACAAGTGGCTCATGGAAGTTATTTTTGCCCACCAGATAATTCGAAACTTAGAGGTCTACGTTGATGACATGATAGTTAAGACTATCAAAGAGTGCAGCCATGTAGAAGATTTGGAGGATGTCATGAAGTCAGTTAGGAAGTATGGTATGCGCCTACACTCCGCCAACTGCTTTTTTCAGCATTTATCCTAGAACATTCCTAGCTTTCATGCTGGCGAGGAGGGGCATCGAGGCCAACTCAGATAAGTGCCCAATAGTCATCACCATTAGGACTCCCACCAATATAAAGCAGGTACAACATCTTAGAGGTCACCTTGCCACCCTATCTGGCTTCCGCTCATGTGCAGGCGACAAAGCTTTCCTCTCCTTTTCCACCTTAAAGAAGAATGAGAGATTTGAATGAACTGTTGAGTGTGAGAAGGATCTCACCAATATAAATAACTTCCTCACATCTCCCCCCCACTCTCCCGAGGGAACAGTCGCGACTACTCCTCTATCCCTCGATCACATATCAGACGATAAGCTCAGTCTTTGTCCAAGAGATAGATAGGACAGAGAATCCTGTGTAAGAAAGGAGTTTGGAGATGCCAAAGCGTGGTGTCAAAAAATTAAAATGTTGGCGCTATCTGTCATTGTTGCATCTTGAGAAAATAAATTTTAAAACTAGTATGTGTGTGTGTGTGTGTGTTTGTGCGATTTAGTCGTATATTTTATAAGAAAGCCCTACTGTTTTTACAATATATTCACTCAAACGTTCAGGTCGTTCTTTCATATACTTCAAGTCTTGTAAGATGTTTTTGTCTTGTGGACACTTGCTTGAGTTCACTTGAGATAAGACTTAAGTTATGTTCCATTTTGTTACAATCATCAGAGAGTCAAGTCCATTAAACCCTAATAATTTGATTTGCATCTTTAATCGCTTTGTGTTTGTCTTTATTTATTGTCATCAAGGACTATTTATCATCATTAAACATTTGTTACCATCATTGTTGTACCCCAAATTTTGACCCTGAGATCCCACCTCATTTTGCATTAAGCACCAAGAGTGTGATCATCATCATCATTATCATTATACATAATCATCTATGCATCATTTGCTAACAAAAAATATATAAAAAATTGTGTTTGCTTGTCGCTTGCTAACGAAACTTTTGTGGGTTTTATTTCGCTCTTTTTCCCATTTCCTTTGAAAATAATAAAACACGGTGGTCACTCTACTAAAATGTCTGAGCTAAGTTAATCAATGGTTTTAGTCTCAATTTTTCACCGCTACAATCATCAAAAGTTATTGTCCTCATTTAGGGTATATCACCTAGAAGTAAGCTGCAAAATAAGGTTCCACAAGTAGTTTCTCCATGGGAGTATATGATTCTTGGTTACTAGTCCTCGCCCTGGTCTTGTAAAGATGATGATCCCTTTGGTTTGTGATTTTGTGTGGCCCAAACAAGTTTTACTGGAGCCCCACCGTAGGCACCAAATATTCATGTGAATTAGAAGCCGACCAGATAGAGCCACGAGAGTGTTTCTGTTAAAGATTTGAGTCAATATTTTTTTGTTTTAATCCTTTTATAGCAATTCCCTCACCCTGATATGAAACAAGGGAGGCATAGACAATTGAATGTTATTTGGTCATAACAACCAAATATTCGATCATTATGGAATTTAGAAGACATGTTTAGACATGCTGACCTCACGATGATAAATATCCATAAAGACGTGTCTGAAGTATCTCGACTAGGGACTGACCTATATGATATCTCTTGGGATATCTCGGCCAGTGGGCCGCCTATAGTCTCTTGGGATTGTTGAAGGAACGAATTCATCTCACGCCCACACCTGGGTCATTACCCTTGCAATTACCCGTCAATTTTGAAAAATACATACATTTTTGCAAGTCTAATACCTCATTAATCACCTCAACACCTAATCACTACAACGATGTCCAATATATGTCTTCCAAGTAAAAAATGTTGTTTGCCATTTTGATATCACACCACACAGCACCTTCTTCAATCTAGTTGATAGTAGTTTAGCAAAGTTTTGTATTTGCAACCAATTAAACAAATTGATCTATAATTTTTTAAATCTTGTGGATGCTCCTTTTTGGGATTAGTGCGATAATGACTTTCTAAAACTTACTTCCCCGATGAAACTCATTAACAAATTCTAGCATGTATCCCTTCACTATATCTCAATAACTTTTAATGAAATTCAAGTTGAACCTCGGATTTGAACTTTTGTTGCGCTGCCATGACAACTCTAACCCAATCTCTTTCATTTCTCTTTCATTTCTTCCTCCGAGAATGGAGCCATGAGAAAGATGTTATCTTTTTGAAAGAAAGATGTTATCTCAACAACTCTACTTTTTTGATATTAATTAATACTAATATTATATACACTTAAAGGTCCTTGAATACTTAAACATGTTGAGACAAATTGATGACTAGTACAACATAGGCAGCTTGCTTTAGATATTATTTAGTTTAATTGACGATTGTGAAAGAGTCGTGCCAAGCACTGAAAATGATTGTTTTGGAGCCATCGCACTTTTCCATTACATGCATGAATCTCTTTGCAACCAAGCTATAAGAAGTAGCAGGAAACATGACATCCACGATGGAATAATTTTACATATTAGCATTACGGTTGCCATTAAGTAGGATTCAATATGGACCAACAAACAAAGTCACTTTGTTTTCATAAATTGAGTTGCAATATCTGGCTAACATTACACCAAAGGATCTTTTATTTTGTTTTTTAATTAATTATTTATCCCTTATTTTTTATGTCGGTTTTCTTTTTTTCAAATTATTCATTTATCTTTGGGTTAGTATGTGCTTTGTTATGCACTAACTAGTCATAGACCCGTGCTGTCGCCCGAGTGTATTATTTGTAGTGTAATATTTTTTGAATGATACGAAAAATGTGAACTAAAAAAAATTGATCAAATTGCATTTATAAAATGGAAATTAACCATTTTAAAAATTAAAAAAAAAATTAATAATCAAATATTAGTAGTATGAAAATTATATTATAAATTAAAATAGGTCAACACAAGTAAGTTCATTCGTATTTTAGATCCGTTTACAAATATTATGTTGATTAAAATAAATAAAAAATTATGGTGATAGTGACCCGTAAAAAATATCTTTTGTCAAGATTTACAGCAATATTTAAATATAGTTAATGTCAATCATGTAGTAGAAGATTTGTGATACCGCATAGAAAAAAATTTGTTTATGTCTTAATTAAAAGTTTCTAGGCTGTCATATTCTACAATAAAAACATCACCAATTAAGTAGCCAAAAATATATTTGACCCAAAAATAAAAGTAGGTAGTATTAATTTTCATATTAATATTATTAATATAAAAGATAAATAAGAAAATAACAATTATACAAATATGCAATGGTTGCCTAGATTAGGCTCATGTATTAATAACAAACAAATAGATTAGGCTCATGTATTAAAAACAAACAAATGATCACAATTGCTCCGATGTACACAAACACACCACTTTCTCCCTTGTAGATGAATTAAATATTTGTGTATAAGCCTTAGAAGGAGCTGCATCTCTCATAGAACTTCCCCGGTCAAAACACAGATTGAAACTTAATTTACTATAATTCACTACAAAAAAATTGCCATATAGTGACACCCACTTATAGTGATGCCTTAATAGTTGTCACTAAATGTTACTTTTACCTACAGTTACATGTCACTATTGATCTATTAGACAAACACTACAAGAGCTACCATAATTTTACTACAAATAATTTTGTAGCTAATTTAAAAGGCAATCATATAATTGGAATTACAATAATTAACCAACTAGTTACGATGAGCACTGTTACATATATTATTCAATTATCTATTTTTTTTGTTTAACAAGTCTCTGAATAAAAAAATTGCATATTTTTTATTGAAAAAAAGTTATGGATATCAATTTCACCATATTTATTATATTATGTTATATATATATTTTTATTTAACAAGTATCTAAGGCTAGGCAATCTACTATCTATCTATTACTAAGAAATTGACCAAACTGTCAAAATTACCCTTCCCACTAAAAAACATTACACTACAAATTGGATAAAATAGTAACTAACAAAATCACCCAACCATTTTTCTATTGTCCAATAAAAATCAACTTTTTTGCCAAGTGTCAATTGCATGTTTATGATTCAACTTTTTCTCCCAAACACACATCTTCTCTCTCTTACTTAAAATTTCAAATTTCTTTTACATTTCATTTTCCCACACTTTCTTACTTTCATTTTAATTATTATCCCCAAAAATATTTAATTATTTCACGGGTCACTATCAACTCAATATTTAATTTTTGTAATCGATTATTACACATTTTCTCTATCTTAATTAAAATTTCAAATTTCTCTCACATTTTTTTTCCACACTTTCTTACTTTTATTTTAATTTTTTTCTCTATTTATTTATTATCTCACGGGTCACTATCAACACAATGTCTATTTTATTTTAATCAATCATTGTCTTTATTTGAGAGATAATATCTTTATTTTTATTTTTTATCCATCTCACGATTGTTTATTATTATTTAATACAATTAAATTTCCATGATTATTGTTTATTTTACATTTGTTTTTAAATATATTTTATATCGCATCAAATAATTTTTTTATTGCACGGGTCATTATCAACATAGTAGTTATTTTATTTTAATCAACAATTACTATTAATTGAGAGATAATTTTTATTTTTAAATATTAATATTTCATTTTTATTATCTCCATTTTATAGTATTTTTTTATATGATTATTTAATATATTTGAATTTATATGATCATTTTCATTTATAATTAAACTATTCATTTTTAATTTATACGGATCTAATTAAATTTACCCGTACGGACGCACGGGTATCTTACTAGTTATGAATAAAATTTAATAACTTCTTATAAAGAAATATTTTTTCTATCTACTGTTTGGTCTTAACTCTCAATCTCACCATATTCATCTCGTTCTCAGTCTCCGACCGACCTATCTGCCACCGTCTTCGATCACCACCGTCTTCGATTACCACCGTCTTCCTCCGATCGAACTTGTTGTCTTCCTACTCCGATCGTCCTAGTTCCGTCATTTCCGATCGACATTGCCTTCCTCGTTCTCAAATTGAAATCACCAGTCCCCTCAATCTCAAATCGATCCCTCATCGACTCCTTGTGTCTGATGGATCTATGTTCTTTCATCCTCCTTCTCCCCTTCAGTCTTCAAGTTATTGAGTGATCTCTTATCTCAAGCCCCAACTCCAAACCCTAGAATATAGTTTCATCTTTCTATTTACTTCAGCATCTTCTGCATTTCAGGTACCAACAATCACCCTTCAATTTTATTGTTATCAAGTTCAATTAGCTTTATTAGGTATTTAATTTTGTGTAATTTGAATTTTTTTGCAGTATAAAGGTGCAGCATTTGAAGATGGAAAAGGACCTAGTATTTGGGATACTTTCTCTCATAAATACCAAGGTTGTTATCAATTACTTCTGTATTTCTTTTTCTTTTCTTTCAATTATGAAAATATGAGTATTATATTGTCAATGTGTTAATCTTTTTATGTTCATTTGTGCAAAAAAATCTCATCATACACTATGTATTTGACCTAAACGGTTTTTAATTTGATCCCGATCTATTTGAATATTTGCAAGTAATAACTTTAATGTTGAAGTTATTGTTTGCTCTAGTATGTATCCATCATAAAACCTTGTTGATTCTGATGCGTTTTGTTTGACTTTTATATGAAGTTATTGTTATGTGCAGGATAATTGGCAGTGAGTAATGTTTGCAATGGCAGATGGTGTGGTCCTTAGCATAGAAAATCTGTCCACACAATATGCATTCACTCTAGTTGGTCTTTCGGTTATCGAAGTGATCACATTAAGCATAATTGTTGTTATAGGTATCTCTCCCTTGACATTACATAATCAGTAAAAAAATTATTATATTGCTAACAAAGATATGCAGCAACTTATTTTAATAAGCATTAGAGAAACGACATAAAGCTGAAATTCTGTTGTATTAACTTTATTCCATTTGTCGCAGGAACAACATTGAATTAATTTTTAAATGACAAGATCAATAAAGCTAAGATTCTTTTCCCAGGAGTTGGGTGCTTTTTGGTTGCAATTTGTCTAGGCTCTGTCTAAGCTCAAGGATTTTTCAAATGGTCAAAAAGATGCACCCTTGTATGTCTTATTTTCTTACAGTTTGCCTAGGTATGACCTTCCTCTGTATTAGAATCTGGAGTTTTTGATTATTGTAAATGGAGAGATTTGAGAGTTGGAGATATAGTGAAAGTTGAAAAGGATGAGTATTTTCCTGCTGATCTTATATTGCTTGCGTCGAATTACGATGACGCGATTTGCTACGTCGATACGATGAATCTCGATGGAGAGACGAATCTTAAACTAAAGCAAGCACTAGAAGGGACTTTGAATTTGTTAGAAGACTCGAGTTTTCGAGATTTCAAGGCTGTGATTCGATGCGAGGATCCGAATGCGAATTTGTATACTTTTGTAGGAAGTTTGGAGGCTGATGAGGAACATCAGTATCCACTTTCACCTCAGCAGTTACTTCTTAGAGACTCTAAGTTGAAGAACACTGATTTTATCTACGGTGTTGTGATTTTCACCGGGCACGATAAGAAGGTTATGCAGAATTCGACAGAGCCTCCTTCGAAGAGAAGTAAGATTGAGAAGAGAATGGATAAGGTTATCTACTGTTTGTTCTTTGTGCTGATTTTGGTTTCTTTCATCGGTTCGATTTTCTTCGGGATTTGGACGAAGCAGGATATTAAAAACGGAAGAATGAAGAGATGGTACCTTAGGCCTGATGATACTGAGGTTTACTATGATCCTGATAATGCAGTAGTTGCGGCGCTTCTTCATTTCTTGACAGCATTGATGTTGTATGGTTACGTTATTCCGATTTCGTTGTATGTTTCGATTGAAGTTGTGAAGGTTCTTCAAAGCGTTTTCATCAACCAGGATTTGAATATGTATTACGAGGAAACGGATAAGCCAGCGCACGCTCGTACGTCGAATTTGAACGAAGAACTTGGTCAAGTTGATACCATACTTTCTGATAAAACAGGAACATTGACTTGTAACTCTATGGAGTTTATCAAGTGTTCTATTGGTGGAGTTGCTTATGGAAAAGGATTTACGGAAGTCGAGAGAGCTTTATCAAAGAGAAAAGATTCGTATTTCGGCCGCAAGTTGAAAGAGGAAAACACTACTAAGGCTGTGAAATCGAAGTCGAAGATTAAAGGATTTAACTTCATGGATGAAAGGATCATGAATGGAAATTGGGTGAAACAGACTAATGCTAATGTGATACAGAATTTCCTAAAGGTTTTGGCTGTATGTCATACTGCAATACCTGAAGTTGATGAAGCAACCGGTAGCATTTCGTACGAAGCTGAATCGCCGGATGAGGCTGCTTTTGTTGTTGCAGCCAGCCAATTCGGATTCGAATTTTATGAAAGAACAAATGCAGCTATTTCAGTTCATGAATTGGACCTCGAATCAAATGTGAAATCAGAAAGGTATGGTTATTATTCTTGTTTGTAAGAAGCTTAACTTTTTCATGTCTCATATGTACTAAAAGCATCATTTGATTTTCATTTTTCAGGTCTTATAACCTTTTGAATGTATTAGAGTTTACGAGTGCACGAAAACGGATGTCCGTAATCGTAAGAGACCACACTGGGAAACTACTACTACTTAGCAAAGGTGCTGACAGTGTCATGTTTGAGCTACTTGGAAAGAATGGAAGAGAATTTGAAGAGCAAACTAAGTATCACATTAACGAATACGCCGATTCTGGTTTAAGGACATTGATACTCGCGTATCGTGAACTCGACGAGGCAGAGTACAATCAGTTTAATAAAGAGTTGACAGATGCGAAAAACTTAGTGAGCGCGGATCAGGAGCAGATTGTAGAGGATATATTGCAAAAGATTGAGAAGGATTTGATTCTTCTTGGTGCTACCGCAGTCGAGGATAAACTACAAGACAGGGTTCCTGAATGTATTGACAAACTAGCACAGGCTGGGATTAAGTTATGGGTTTTGACAGGTGATAAAATGGAAACGGCAATTAATATCGGGTAAGTTTGAAGATTATATATCGATAAATTGTGATATTGTATATTTGCGAAATAAGAATATGTAACTAATTTGACATATGGATTTGGAATAGACTTTAGTTTATGGGAAGCTAAGGCAGATCAATGCAATGAATGAGAATAAGTGAAATCTGATTTTGTGAACTTGTTAAAAACAGGGGATAAATACAGTGATACACTTAATGTTGTGCATACAGTCCCTGAAATCACTATTAGTCTCCTAATATGCAGTAACTTTAGATTATTTAGTTGCATCTTATAAATTATCATTTATTTTGACTAAAATATTTTAGAAATATGCATCAATTTTAACAGTTATGTAAATTAGCACACTTTTTATACAAATGTTTATCCACAAATCTTGTAGTTGCCAGCAACTGTGTAACCTTTCCGGCAGAAATACCAAATAGATAATAAAAAGTGAGTCTTATTTGACAACTTTTTCAACTTTGACTAGTTTTAGACCAATATAGATATGCTCTATATCAATATCATTCATTATTATTCTTATTTTATGTTTAGTGTTAGACTTGTAAACACCAACTTTTGACATTTTTTTCACAATTGTTTAATATTTTGTTCTGGTATTTGAGTAACTGAGTCTACTGTTCAAGTTAGCTTCAACTTCCCACTTTCTTATTTGAATAATTCTTACTACTACTGTTGCATTGTTTCAGTTTCTACTGCAATTAAATTTTTTATAGGAATTAGATACTTGCTATGAATCTAAGTCACAAGAAAACAACCACTGATATACATATTATTCTAACATTTACACAAGAGTCACAGAGGTAGTGGCCGTTACGTAACATAGTGGAACAAAATCGTACTGAAATACCACGGCAAAATGATATCAAGTTCGTTTTCTAATGTCAATGTCGATTGCCTAACAATTGAGTTGGAAAACTGAACATAAGCAGATAATTGATTCATCCTGTTATAGATGCATTGAAGCTTAGTTTGATTCAGCACTTTGCATTTGGATTATTAGGTGAAGTAGGTAGTATACATTAGGCCAAAATTTGGTCCCTGATGTCGATCTTGTTGGAATCGGTAATTAATTCTTCATTTTCAAATTAACGAAAATTGTTACTTTCTTACTGATACTGGTTCTAATTAATGATAGTTAGTTTTAAAATTGCCAAGATTTCACTATACTGAAGGTAATTGATAATTCTTGAAAATTAGGGGTTGGAGCTACAATAGGAGTTGGAGTGTATATTCTCATTGGAACAGTTATTAGGGAGCAGGCAGGACCAACACTTGTATTATCACTCTTTATTGCAGGAATAGCCGCTGCACTATCAGCTTAAGTTGTTGCTGGTGGCATAACCCCAAATCTGGCACATGTTCTCTTTTACTATCTTGGTCCCTGATTCTATGATATACTCTCTCCTAAGATTTATGTTCCTGTAAATAAATTGATTAATTCTATGTTTATGAATTACATTTGGGAAGATTAACATGACAATCCGAGGTAGGGGAGCTAGACGGAGTCAAGAGAATGATCGCAATCAACTTCAGCCTTCACCTTTGCGAGGTATATTATTTGGATCAGATGCAGTCCTTTAATAGAGTTCTAGTTTAGTGCATTGAGTTTTAAATACAATTCTAGATTTTAAAGCATTAAAGCATAAGCAGAATTTCACTTCTGATTTTAAAGATATCTATGATGATAGTGAAGAGGAAGAAACAGAACTCATTTAGAAGAAAAACTATCAACGGAAATTATTCAAACACCAAACAGTTGGTGCATATAATGTAAGAAAAACGTAAAGGAGTCAGTTTTGGATTTTCCAATAACATGAGAAAATCTAGTAAAAGAATTATACATGGTTAAGGGAGAGGTCGTAGTGATCAACCGGAACCTTCTCAATCATGCACTAGTCCATCACCATCACCTCCACTTATATCATTCTACAAAGGTATTTCATTTTTATTAATGATGATTGTTTTTCATTTATAATAGAACAGTTTTATATTGAGATGGTTGTAGACTTGTCTTTGGAATCTACTCTGTTTTTTAATTCAAAATATATAGTCCTCTACTTTCAAAAGCCAAATTGAGGACCAAATAATGTCCAGTTCTAAAATGTTCTTGTTTTTTGGTGAGTCAGTGGTGTAAAACAAAACTCTTATCTCTATTTAGTTTCAGATTCAATTCATTCAAATGGATGCTATGAAAAAACAAGCTTTAAAGCTTCGAGAACAAGTCGCTTGCCAACAACAGGTTCAAGCACAAAACCTATTTATTCCCTTATTGTACTAGTTGTCAAGTAGGTGAGGTCACAGGCAGATAGAACTTAAGATGGCTATATGATTAATATTTGTTTGCAATCTCAACTAGCGTTTGAGAATATTAGTACGTGCTTTAATTGCATTAATTATTGACTTTAATATTAGTAAGTGCTTTAATTACATTAAATAAATTATTGACTTTAATATTAGTAAGTGCTTTAATTACATTAAATAAGTTTAAATATTTTGGCATTAATAACTTTTTAGTGGTTCATTGGCTTACGTTCTATTTTCTCAATAATGGGAGTATTTCCATGACCTATTGACCCGGTGAAGTTCGTCTCAAGATACTATTCACCTCCCTTTGCCATATGAAAGTAAAGTTCCAAGACTGTTCAAAATTGTAGATACATGAAAGGAAAGATACAAGAACATTAAAATACCAATATATGTGATTTCTTTTGTTAGATTCATAGAATTGATTTCTTGTGTAAGATTCTAAGTATATGGAATAAAACTTCATATGATGAAATATTTGAATTTATTAGAAAATAGGATAATTGTTTAATTTTAATTATTTATCTTTGTCATGATTCTTAATGTATTTTAAAATTGTTTAGAAAATAGGATAATGAACAATTTAATTTTAATATTATAATATTCTTCAATTAAATTAAAAAGTAAAATTATAAATTTATTATATTTTAATATAATAAAAAATATTATTTTTTGTAGTTTTAGTGACAGTTAAAAGAAAATAATCCGTAGGTATAGTTTTTATTATTTGTAATATTCGCATAACATATAGTAACATTCATTGTGACCGTAGGTAAACACTTAACCGTAGCTAAAAGTTTTTGTGACATTTGATTTGGCGTCACATTACACCCCCTTAAAGTTGACGCCAAAAGTGAGTGTCACTCAAAGTTCTATACACATCTACCTATAGATTATTGGCTTTTAGTGATAATTTTTTAGTGTCACTAAAAGTCAATTTTCTTGTAACTGTTAAGTACTACAAATTTGTAAAAATATTAAACACAAAAGACTACATTGTTGAGCAATACAAGTATTTAAATTCAGCATTATGAATAAGTAGCAATGAATAGAGGACAAAACATAGGTGTACTAAATTGAACATAAAAATCAAGTGATTCTTCAATGCTATAAATTAAGTTTATTTAAATACATATATTGTATTATCCACAGTGCCTAGCATTGTATGCTTTTTCAACTCTCGTAGCACCATAGCAGAAAAGAAATCTGATGTTGATGTCTTTAGTTCAATGACATTATATTCATACACTTACCAAATAGTCATCCCATGACATATTATATTCAATCCACAAGCACGACTTACAAGGTTCACTAATTACCAACTGCACTGTCAGCCCTGTTGATCCGCTGTCGCACACGGATCAAAAACGAGTTTTTGTAAAAACTGTAGTAACGGTAACGACAATTCGAATATCGTTCTCACAAGAATTCTTGATTTTATTAACTAACACTAAAAACGATAATGGGGGTTTGTTTTAGAATCAATTTATAAAACAGAGTAAATTAAGTGATTATCAAAATAAGCTAAACGACTAATCCTACTGATTCGGGTTCCGACTTATCATCGGTTATAATAACACCAATCCCTAAACGGCTTCAATCCTATTCGATTATGAGATTAATCAGACAAGCGCTCATCAAAATCATACGAGTTATGTTCCTGTTTACCGAATTAAGCAAACAGTTAAGAATATGACGAGTTAACGAATTAAGCAAACGATAACACGCAATTAAATTTAGGAACATCAATACAATCGAATTTAATCAATTCTATTCTATGAACAACAATCGAATTAAGCAAACAATTGTAATCAAATTAAGCAAATGATTTCATAGAAAAGAATTGAACAGAAATCGAATTTAAATTAGTATTAGAATAACCTCAAAGCAATGGAACCCATAAGCAGTAGGATTTGCCTTCGGGAATTAGTTCTTCATTCTAATCATGAAATCAAAAGTAAAATTTGTGGCAAAAAAAAGGTCTCCCGTATTCTAGCGGCTGCCAACCCTTATAAAACAAAATAAGGTTTTCTTCTCTACTAACTCAAACTGGGTCAAAAACATAACCCAAGCCCATAAACTAATGACCCAAAAACCAATTATTCTAATGAATGAAACTTCAACAAAATTCTGGGAACTATGCATTTCGAATTTGCCTTTGACTCTAACATGAAAGATGTAGCTCTTTCTCTTAGCTTTCCGGCGATTATTAGAACGCGTCGATCCGATTCCCGAAGCTCCAGTTATGATCAATTTAGTGCAGACTGCAAATGCTGAAAATAGATTGCGAAAATCAAATAAGTGCAAAAATAAACTGATTTATAAAAACACATTAAAATAGAAAAATAAACAAGGTAAAGAGTAAAGAAATGCCTAAGTAAAAATATAGGAGAATGTGCATAAATATGCACTGATCAAATTCCCCCACACTTGAACTTTTGCACTCCGAGCAAAATAAAATCAAAACAAAGTAAGCACAAACACATCAACAGTTACTCATTTCAGGCTAAAAGTCTTCTTCGGTTAAGTTTGCATCAATAGGTATTAATCTTGCACATTAAGGATATCGTAGGAACACTAATCCATAATTGTGCAGACATAAGCCTCCTAAATACACAAACCAATTCAAATCATATTATTATACCATAGCCTAACTTACTCATCCTTTTTGCTCTTTTTCATTCAGGCGCAATCACATTAAGCCCGTTATCTCCACACACTTATAGCAGGACGACTGGTTAGTGACTCTGATCCTTTTGCACGGGGTTCCGGTACTTACGTGGCATAACCCCTTGCTTACTCAGATGTAGTTGCGGGGGATCGGACCGTAATCCTCCTTACCAAGTTCAGCACCAGAAACCACTGAACCAACTAACAAAGAGTCTTATTTTTAACTTTTTTTTAAGGTTCCACAACCGTTGGGTTAAGTGACCGGGTGAGGGTCACCAAACTTAGAAGGTGCATTCCCTTTTTCTTCTTTTTTTTCCAGAACACTCACTTATATTTATCGGCTTTCCTGCGTAAAGTGTGTGAGAGATGGTGCCGACTGCTGAAATAAACTACTCAAGAGCTGTGAGAGAATGAGAATTTAAGGCTAAAACATAATAAAAAATTTAAATCAATTTCCATATGCAGGAGACTTACGGTGTTAAAACGATATCGATCTTGTGAATTTTTCCCAAGTCTCCGCAAACTCTACTCAAATCAGTCTATAGCCTAAAACTTTCAAGAAGATGCATTTTTTTTATTGACTGAAATTAAACAAAATACTAACAAAAACAAAGAAAACGCATGATTCCCCCCTGTCATACCCCAATTTTTGACCTAAGATACCACCTCATATCATTTGCATAGGCATCATTTGCATCTCTAACAAATTGCATAGCTTGTGTTTGCTACTTGTGCTCAGCAGGGTTTAATCAAGAGATCACTCATCAGTACAAGTAACAATCAATTAGGGTTTTGTTCTCCCTTCATCTCAAAAGAACCATCTTCATCAACAATCAACATTTGGTCCTCAGAGATTCACTTCAACAAGCTCAACAGCTTTGAATCGACTGAATTAGGGTTTTGCCTGAAGACAGCATACTCTTGACTTTTGCTCAGAATTTGACCTAATGGCTTGGGACATGATATCAAGACCTCAAGTGCATCATTTTGACCTAATCCATTGGCTCATAACATCTCCTACACAAAGATTGATCAGACAAATCCTCAGATCAGGGTTTTGAACTATCAGGGACTGAAATCAGGGATCACATTTGGGAAACCCTAAAAACCCCCAGGAAGTCAATCAAAGGTTTCAATCATCTTCAAATAATCCCTATGACAATATCCAATGAAGATTGTGTCTCAATTCAAGATCCACAGACATCAATTTCATCAGGTCGACAATTAGGGTTTTTTGACCTAATTCACTGAACAACTGCCTTTTTAATCAGGACATGGTGCCACAACTCAAACCATGGCTCAATATCCTCTAATGCTTCAATATGATCCATTCATACCATTCATTTGGTGAGGATAGCCTGTTTCATTAAAAACTCCAGAAACGCGATTCGTCTGAAAAAGTCAACTGTACAAGATCACCATTGACTTTTGGGGAATTTTGGTCAACCATGACTTTTGAAGTTTTGAATCATCAATATATGATATATGAAGTCATTTGATCAAGAAAAATCAAGAAAATCAATCAAGAATCAAAAAGTCAAAAGTTTGACTTTCCATACTTAGAAAAATTCTAAGTGTTTTTCAATGGTTTTTTCCAAACTTTGAAAGGGAATTTCTCAAAATTTCACCTACAAACTGAAAAAAACTTCCAACATGAAAGTTGTAGATTTTGATCCAATAAACAACTTTGACACATATAATTTTTTTCCATAAGATCAACCATTTAAGAGATATGGAGCTTCAAAGTTGACATCTTATGAAAACTTCACTTAAAACTTCATTTTTCTCAAAGTTCATGGATCTTTTTCACCCATTTCCTTAAAGGTCTTGAAGAAACTTTCAACTAGGGTTTTGAAGTATGCAACATGAGCTTTCCAAAATGTCCAAGAGCATGAAAAAATATGGAGTGTAGCTATGGTTTTGAATTATGCATTTAGTGATCATTTTCACTTGAATTTTCACCATTTTTCACTAAGTTTCAAGACTACATTGCCTATAATCCAAGTAATGATGCAAAGAGGCAATAATTGAAGATATTTTCTCTGATTTGAGATCAGAATGGAAGAGGATAAGAAGCTTGAGTTTTAACCATGGTTTGGTCACTTTAACCATTTTGCATTAAATGTAAAAGATTCCTTTTTATCTCTTAAGCCAAATCATCAAACTTTGATCAAGTTGCAAAGCTCTGCATTCATAACTTTTGGCCTATAAATAGAGGTCCAAACTTCATTGCAAATCACACCAAAACCTCACAATTATAGGTTTTCTCTCTTCTTTCTTGAATTACAAGTCATGTGTTTCAAAGTGAGGTAGAAAACTCAACCTCCAAACCTTGCAAGTTCTGAACAAAGTGATGCTTCCCACAACTTCTAAATGTCAAATGTGATGTGTTTGAATCACTCATACACCCAAAAACACCTCAAATCTCAGAATCACTACCTCACTTCCATAATTGCATATATTGAACCTTATCATGCCAAAATCCATACCAAGCCATATCTGTCCAAACTAACACTCCTAACACCATCCATATACTTCATATGAATGATCCAAACACTCACCAGCAATCTGAAACACCTCCATCTTCAAATTCGATTCATACTTGAAGCAACTGCAGTTCGGGTGCCATGGCCATGCTCAGATGAATTCAGCTTGTTCCAGACATCCAGACACCTTCCATAATCATCATTGAAGCTATCCAGATTGATATAAAGCATCTGTAACACTTATATTGAAGAATCAAATCTCCAGTTTGGCCGTTTTTGAAGGTAAGTCACTTGAACTTCAAACTCTATCATACATGCATCATAAATGAAAAACTGCCATGCCATCTTGTTTCTGCATATGTATGGATCATTAACCCTCAATCAATTGCAACTTATCATGCACACACACGATTTCAGATTGAAACTCAAAATTAGGGTTCTTCGTGTTCATCAGAAAATTGATAGCCTTAGAGATAAAATAAATGCAATTAAATGATACCATCATGTTCCTGGTGAAAAATCGAGCAAGATAGGCTATTCACTCGATCCAAACAATTCAGTTTTCAGAATTTTCAAATTTGAATCGGGTATGTGTTCTTGGCGCCAGATTTTGAAACTGAAATTAGAAATTGATTCAAAAATATAATTGATTCGTTGCAAATACTAAACAGACCACGCGCGTGGTCCAGTTGGTCATGTTTTTGAGTGGTGAGCGTGAGGTTGTGGGTTCAAACCCTTGTGGAGACAAAACCAATTTTTTAGTCCCTATTTTCTTTGATTTTCTTCACAACTTCAATTAATTATTTAACTAACCAAATTAACTCATTTTTTAGTCATTTTTTGCATACCTCTCACTTAATATATATATTTTAAGAATATCAAAAAAAATCATCAAAAAATATTTATTTGATACATTTTTTAATAGTTTTAAAATGACTTGTTTTTAAGTAATTTTAATACTTTTAAATATTATTTTTCATTTGATTTTCAAAGTTAATCATTTGTAAATACTTTTTGAAGCAAACCCTAATCATCTAAATGTTAATTGAAGACAATCTTTTTGTTTATCTTGATTAATTTGACTTCTTTCAAAATTCAAATCGTTTTAAAACGAGCGATCGCGATTCTTTTCAAAAACAATAAACCATTTCTTTTTGAAACTATTGATTAAATCTTTTTAATTGATCAATTCATTTTCAAAACGAAGTGGGGCCTCTCGAATATTAGAGAGTGTAAGTCCCATTTCTTTTCTTTTTGTACAGTTTTTCAAAACAATAAAACATTCTTCAAAATAAAATCTTTTCAAAACAATTTTCAAATCATTCAAATCATTTTCAAAACCATCCACCCTGTTTTATGAAAATAAAACAGGGGCCTCTCGAATATTAGAGAGTGTAAGTCCCATTTCTTTTCCTTTTGTACAGTTTTTTTCAACAATAAAACTTCTTCAAAATAAAACTTTTTCAAACAATTTTCAAATCATTTTCAAAACAACAAAACTTCAAAGAAACTTCAAAACTTTTCAAAAATACCATGGGCCTCCATGTAGGTATAAGTCCCAAGCCCTTTTGTACATACCCACTCAAGTACATGAAATTAGGTATTTCATTGTACGCCTTTTGTACATATCTCGATCAGTTGATTTTTAACTTTGAAATACAAACCAAAAATGAAGGTTTTCTTTAAATCTTCCCAAAAAAAATACCATGGGCCTCCATGTAGGTATAAGTCCCAAGCCCCTTGTAAATACCTGTTTACATAGCTGTTGAATAAACTCAAAGGGCCTCTCCCCGAGTATGAGTCCCGAGCCCCCGTGTATACAAATGGAGCATGCTTACAGGTATATTTCCTTCATAAACTCCATTATATACACACACTTTGTCATATGTAATTGTTCATACCTGTTCATGTTTGTTCATACTTGTTCATATGTGTGTTTGTGTTATATATGCTTATTCAACTTAGTACAACACTAGGTTCCCCATAGCCTCCTATTGGGCTTCGTGCAAAGAATCTCCACTAGTTTAGGTTAGGACATAGAGTATGGTTTCCCGGTGAAATCGCTCTAAGAGCTCAAACCAACTATACCATGCCTCCCCTTGGGCTTTGTACAAACGAGTGACCCTCCCATAGCCTCCTCTTGGGCTTACAATGCAAGGACCCTGGATTGTCCCTCCCATAGCCTCCTCTTGGGCTTACAATGCAAAGACCCTCGGATAGCCTCCTCTTGGGCTTCGTACAAGGACCCACAGGCTTCTTATAAGCATCCCCAATATCCAAATCAAATACCCTAGGAGATTAGACATTTTTCATCTCTATGCTAGGAGTATCTCTTATATATCATCACAAACAATCAATCAATCAAACTTTTTTGCCACAAGTCTGGCTAATCAATCAATCTTCTTTTGCCACAAGGCTGGCTAATCAATCAAACTGTTTTACCACCGTACTGGATGATTAATCAAAGTTTTTGTCACAAGGCTGACTTCATTGAAACTTTTGCCACGAGGCTGGCTGATTAATCAAAACTTTTTGTCACAAGGCTGACTTCATTGAAAGTTTTTTGCCACAAGGCTGGTTAAACAAACAAAAAATCAAACAGATGTATGTGATGATATAGATTAGATACATCTAGCATTTAGACGACATTTGTCTATTTTCCTTTGCTTCCACTAGCATAAGTGGGAACTACGATTGCTCTGACTTTCTCAACATCCCTTTGAGAATACGTAGGCACAAGGTCGATCCTTGGCGAGCAAAACAAAACAAAAAAAAAACCATTCAAACCTTAGCACCCGTAGACCCCGAGCTACAGATGCTCTGATTCCCTCTAAGGGATATGTATGCAGAGGATCGCGATGATCTTTGCGAGCATAATCAAACAAACACCTTAGGTCCCACCTCTTTTCTCACAACAGAACCTCTCAACAATATGGAATGAAAAACAAAGCAAAGAAACCTATAGAGTACTATAGATACGTTGGGTGCTAATACCTTCCCTTCGTATAACCAACCCTCTTACCCAAGATCTCTCCCCCCACTTTTAGGTTATTGCAGCTTTTTTCCTTTTCCTCCTTTGGAAATAATAAAAAGTTTGGTCGGAACAAAAGAAAAATCATTTTTTATGAGCACTCGAGCCCAAAGAAGGCATCAGGTGTCTCATCCCACAAAAAGAGGAACAAAACGATTTTTCGCCCACGACAGAAAAATGGCGACTCCACTGGGGACCAATCTTTTTATTGTTTCCAAAGGAAGGGTTAATTCTATTCGCTTTATTTTTTCGTTTCATTTTTTGTTATATGTGTGGTTTTGGTTCTGTTACTTGTGTGGTTCTGTTACAAGTGATACATTATGGACAAATCCTAACCCGGATTAAGTAAACATAAGAAATTAGGTGGAGGGTATAGTCATGTGCAGGCGCACGTGAGAATCCTTCCGCTCAGTGGAGGTTCCTTGTTGGTAATATATGTTTAGCATGTTTCGTAGCAAAGACATTATTACTTTCATTGAACTGTAGAAGCTGAGAGACCGTAGAACCCCAACCCATCCTGGCCTTATTAGGTTGTGGTGCAGAAACTATTCAGGTGAAGACTTGGATTAGTTGTCATGCGGAGAACCACACTCAGACGAGTTTTTCTTGAGAATATTACTGGCTCATGAGTTTAATTGTGGAAGGCCGGTAATATCCGAAAGAAAAATGTAGACTCTGACGTATCAGTAGAACATGTCATGCAGGTGATTAACTAGATCTATCCCATTTTTGGTTCTCTGACCTCATGCTCGTGACTTTGGACCTTTGGACCTATGCGTTACCATGTTTGCGTTACCATGTTTGTATACCATGTTTGTAATACCATGTTAGTGTTACCATGTTTGAACTACCATGTTTGCTTTACCATGTTTGAATATGTGGCATCCACGCATCCATGCATTCATACATTCATTGAAAAACCCATCTTTTTCCATAAAAAAAAAACATGATTTTTCCAAAAAAATTTTAGAGAATTTTCTTTGCAAACATTATAGGATTAAGTTATGGAAAAAAGGTATACCAAAAAGTACGGTTTCAAAGCGCCTGATGTAGAAAGACTGATAGAGTTAGCATCTTCTGTACAAGATCCTTCTAATTTTAGGAAAAGTTATGGAAAGCTTTTGCCTATCCTGAACACTCATGTTGATGAAGGACTTCTCAAAACTCTGGTTCAGTTTTATGATCCCGTCTACCGTTGTTTTACCTTTCCAGACTACCAGTTGGTACCGACCTTGGAAGAATATGCCAATCTTTTGGGTATCCCTGTGTCTGACAAAATACCCTTCAATGGTTTGGAAGCCATTCCTAAGTCACATGTCATTGCAACAAATATCCATTTGAAAAAGTCTGAAGTAGAGAGTAATTGGACTACCAAAGGAAACCTCCCGGGATTAACCTCACACTTCCTGATAAAGAAAGCCTTTGATTTCATCGAAACTGGTAGCATGATAGCCTTTGAAGCTGTACTAGCCTTGCTCATCTATGGGTTGGTTCTGTTTCCCAATGTCGACAACTTTGTTGATATCAATGCCATAAAGATCTTTCTGATTGGAAATCCTGTTCCGACTTTACTTGGTGACATGTATTTCTCTGTCCATCATAGGAATCGCCAAGGCGGTGGAATCATTGTATGTTGTGCACCTTTGTTGTTCAAATGGATTGTTTCACACTTACCTGAGTCTCCTATTTTCACGGAAAACCGAGAAGGTTTGCGTTGGCCTCGAAGACTTATGTCTCTTACTAATAATGATATTCGTTGGTATACCTTGGCTCGCTGTGGTACAGAAACCATTGAAAGTTGTGGAGAGTTCGCCAACGTACCCCTCATTGGTACACAAGGAGGAATTAACTACAATCCGGTCCTGGCCCGACGACAACTCGGGTACGCAAATTCAGTTAAACCCGTTGGTCCCTCAGTAGAAGGTTACTTTTATCGGGAAGGGGATAATCCTAAAAAGTTGAAAGCAAGAATGATGAGAGCTTGGTACGACGTCCGATGGAAAGAAAAAGGTGAGGAAAGAAATTGCATTGCCATGGACGCCTACACCTGCTGGGTAAAGAAAAGAGCAAAAGAGTTCCAAATGCCTTATGCTTATGAAAAACCCATGTTTCCTGCAGTGTCTCAACGACCCAACATTCCAGCTATGGAGGAATACCAACACACTTTGGCTAAGATGAGGACAGAAAAAGATGCTTGGGAAGAAAAGTTTCGTAGCACTGAGGTGGAAAATAGAAAGTTGAAGAAAAGAGTGAAAGATCACGAAGAAACACTCTACTGTCAAGATGGATGGCTCATGAGCAAAGATGAGAAGATTCGCCAGAAAGACGCTGCAATCAAGAGGTATATCAAAGAAAGCAAAAGAAATCTCGAAGGCTCAACAAGCAACGCTCCGACTCCTGATGATTGGAAGAAGGTTGTTGACAAGCTGAGGACCGAAAAGGCCGAGTTGAAAGCTTACTATGGGAAAGAAATCATGAAGCTCAAGCTGCACAATGCATTTGGTTCTTCGTCTGATGAAGATGTTTAGGATTTGTTTAGATTTTCATGTATCATTTGATTCTGTAAGGAGCTACGCTCCAATGATGTAACATTTCCCATTATTTCAATAAAAGAATTGTTTGTGTTCAAATGTTTGCAAGGAAATAATCTTTAAAATGTTTGGAAAAATCATAAATTTCTTTTTGCATACATCATTCTGCATATCGAGTCTGTTGTATAGAGTCTCATCTTTTGGATCTTTCTCCAATAGATCGTCAAGCTGTCGCGTCTCAAAGTTTCTCGACCGCGCTCGCAATCAGATCACAGATATAATACTCGTTCAAGCAGAAGAAGAGTAATGGAACACTCTGAACAAGAGAATATTGAGCTTCGTGGTACAGTGACCACCCTTCAGGAAAAGTTGGAAAGTCTCACCACTCTGGTTGACTCCTTAATGGCCACACAGAATCAGCCGCCGCCACCTAACAGTCAAGCAACAGTAACATCTGAAGTCACTACTCCGGTTTCTACGGTTGCATTCGGTATTCCATCTTTCTCCATGCCAGAAGGTTGGGGCCCGCCTTTCAGCTTTGGTACAGGTTTCCGCCATAATTTCTCTGGGGTTCAAACATCCACAACTGAAGCGCCTGCTGCACAAGGTTCAGCATTTATTCCACATTTAGGGGTAACCTTTTCCCAAATCACTATGGCACTTTCTCAACCCACTATGACAGTTCCGACCCCTACGGTTCACACTGTTCCCTACGATGGAAATGAGATTTATCATGATCAAGGTGATAGCACGAATCAGCGTAATCTTGTAGAAGATCTCCAAGAACAGTTCAACAAGATGCAGCTAGAAGTTAAGGCTATTCGTGGGAAAGATTTGTTTGGAAAGAATGCCCAGGAGCTATGTTTGGTTCCCAGTGTGCAAATACCTGCTAAATTCAAGGTCCCAGACTTTGAGAAGTATAAAGGTAGTTCTTGTCCACAAAGCCATCTTGTGATGTATGCCAGAAAGATGTCTACTTATGCAGATAATCATCAGTTGCTTATCCATTACTTTCAAGACAGTTTGACTGGTGCCGCACTGAAGTGGTACACAGGCTTGGATAGCACTAATATTCGAACATTCAATGACCTAGGTGAGGCCTTTGTCCGACAATACAAGTATAACTCGGATATGGCTCCGGACAGAGATCAGCTTCGATCCATGGCTCAGAAAGATCATGAAGCTTTCAAAGAGTATGCCCAACGATGGAGAGAAACTGCTGCTCAGATTAATCCACCGTTAAAAGAAAAAGAGATGACAAAGATCTTCTTGAATACTCTTAGTCCGTTTTATTATGAACGCATGATTGCTAGTGCTCCAAGTGATTTCACCGAAATGGTAAACATGGGTATGCGTCTAGAAGAAGGAGTCCGAACAGGACGTTTGACTAAAGAAGGTGGATCTTTGAGTGGAACCAAAAAGTTCGGAAGTGGTTTCCCAAAGAAGAAAGAACAAAGTGTTGACATGGTGTCCCAAGGGAAGCCAAGAGGAAACGTCAATCGTCAACGACAGGTTGCTGCTATCACACCAGTCGTTAATACAACACCGAATCCGGGATTCACTCCTCAGTTTCAGCAACAACAGCCTCGACAACAGGCTCAACAACTTAACAACAATCAGAATCGTGTGCAAAGAGCTCCACAGTTTGATCCGATTCCAATGACCTATACAGAATTGTACCCTGCTTTGATTGAAAAAGGTCTCGTTCAAACTAGAGCACCACCACCAGTACCTGAGAGACTCCCATGGTGGTACAAAGCTGAGGTCTCATGCCCTTATCATCAAGGAGCACCTGGCCATGATCTTGAGCATTGCATAGCTTTGAAACATGAAGTTCAGAGGTTGGTTAGGTCAAATCTCCTCTCTTTCAGAAATTTGAATCCAAATGTGCAAGCAAATCCACTGCCCAATCATGGAGGGCATGTTGTAAACATGGTATATGGATGTCCTGGCCAATACCGAGTCTATAATATCAACTTCTCAAGAGCAGATTTGGTACAAATGCACGCCACTCTTTGTCGGGGGCAGAATTTTCGCCAGCATCAATACGGTTCCTGTAGAATATGTTGTGTGGATCCTCACGGGTGTTCGATTGTGAGAAGAGATCTCCAAGTTTTGCTAGATAATGGTACTATTGAGATCTACAGAAATAGGGATGAAAATGAAGTTAACATGATAGGATGCTATCCGCATGAGCTTTTAGTCTCAGATATCAACTCGGAAATGCCTACAGTTAACGTCATCGTTCCTCATTTCAACATGCCTGAGCGCATGGAAGTTACTTACAACAAGCCGAAGATTCCTATTGCTCCTTTGATCATTTGTCTACCTGGACCTGTTCCTTATGACTCTGACAAGGCAGTTCCATACAACTACAATGCAACAATGATAAAGGATGGGCGAGAAGTTCCTTTACCTACTCTTTCATCTGTCGAAAACATCGCTGATGTGAGTCGAGTGACAAGAAGTGGACGTGTGTATACTCCACTACCTCCAAAGCAGCCTGTTGCTCCTGTAACTGGGCAAAATCCTGTTAACACACCAGTGGGGAATCCTGAGGAAACTCCTGTCAGTAATACAAGCACTGATGTTGGTCAATCCAGTGGAACCAATGGCAATCCAGATTTTGATGAAATTTTGAAGCTTATCAAAAGAAGTGAATATAAGATTGTGGATCAGCTTATGCAGACTCCTTCAAAAATCTCAATACTTTCATTGCTGTTGAATTCAGAAGCCCACAGGGAAGCCCTGATGAAGGTCTTGGATCAAGCTTTTGTCGATCATGATGTGACTGTTGATCACTTTGATGGGATAATAGCCAACATAACAGCTTGTAACAATTTAAGCTTCTGTGATGAAGAACTCCCTGAGGAAGGAAAAAATCACAATCTTGCTTTGCACATTTCTATGAACTGTCAGTCAGACTCTTTGTCCAATGTGTTGGTAGACACCGGATCTTCCTTGAATGTGATGCCAAAGACGACTCTTGCTCGCTTGTCTTACCAAGGAATGCCTATGAAATTCAGTGGTGTAGTAGTCAAAGCATTTGATGGATCGCGAAAATCTGTTATCGGCGAAGTCAACCTTCCCATGACGATTGGTCCACATACATTTCAAATCACCTTCCAAGTCATGGACATTCAAGCTGCTTATAGCTGCCTGTTAGGACGACCATGGATCCATGAAGCAGGGGCAGTGACTTCTACGCTCCATCAAAAGTTAAAGTTTGTAACAAATGGAAAATTGGTAACAATAAGTGGAGAGCAAGCCTTGATGGTGAGCCATTTATCCAATTTCTCTTTCATAAGTGCTGACAGTGAGGAAGGAACGCAGTTCCAAGGTCTCTCTTTAGAAGACGAATCTTCCAAAAAGAAAGCATCAATCTCTTCTTACAAAGAGGCAGTGAAAGTAGTAAAAGATGGAACTACCACTGGCTGGGGGCAAGTTGTGATCCCTACCAAGAATGAAACTAGAGCAGGGCTCGGATGTTCACCGATGTTCTCAAACTGCACCAAGAAGGATGAAACCCTTCGTCCGATCAAGGAAACATTCATTAGTGGAGGATTCCTTAACCCAATTCCTCAAGAGGTTAATGTCCTTATCGAAGAATGCATCGAAGAAGGTCTCTCCGATAGTGAAGAAGAATGGAAATGTTATCTCAATGACTCGGGATACATATCTCAGGAAGAACCATATCCTCCTTCAGAGAAAACAAATGCTAAAGAAATTCCGCCTATTCCTGCAGAGGTTTGGGACACCTTGGGACAACCAAGTGGAAAATTTGATTATATGGTGAAATATACTGCGCCTGAAAGTTCAAAGATTGCAATGGAAGATATCCAACCAACTGGATGGGGAGATTCCTTTGAATATGATAGTCAACCAGAAGAGGCTTATCAGCCCTGTCAATTTTCTCAGCAGCCTGAAATTACTGAAGATTTCAACTTCAATGCATCTGCCAAGGTTCATAATCCTGAAGATGGTTATTATCACATAAATGCCATTTTTGAAGATGAAGGGGAAGATGATCCCGCAGCTGACTCAGAAAGTGTCGCAGACAATGAGTCCCTTCATCCTGAAGACTGGGAAATACATCCTGAAAATTCTGAAGATTATGATTCCTCTTATGCTCTCCAAGAAGTAGAAGAAGACCGTTTCAACTCTACAAAGAACAAGGTTGACAAACCAGGACCTTCAAATCCTGCTCGACCAGCGGTCAATGTCAATACTGAAGACAACTCTGGGGATAATTTTCCTGAATACATAATACACAGAGGAGTTCGTTGCTACTGGAAGGCTGTCGACGTTCCGAATGTTGTTCGCCGCTCAAAGTAATCACCTCGCTGTTATTTTGACCTCCTGCCTTGCCCAAAGCAGAGAGATGTTTTATAGGGCTTTGCTTTTAAATGTTCCGCCCAAATAACTTTGTGTATAGGGCTTTGTTTTAAAAGTTTCCCTCTTTGTCCTGCCCAAGACAAATGAGTTTGTGTTTAGGGCTTTGTTTCAAAAATGAATCATAAATAAAGTGTCATTTTGAATTCCCTACATTATATGTTTTATTTTTGCTTTTTTCTGGAAATGGTAATCCTAAAAAACCAAAATAAAAAAATAAAAATAAAAACTTTTTCAAAAAAAATCTGCATACACTCTTGCATTCATAAATTTTCTGAAATAGATATAAATCACATGTGCAGATTAACTATTGATAAACCCATTGAATGCAATAACCCTATGCCCTCTCCCAACTTTGAGTTTCCTGTGTTCGAAGCCGAAGAAGAGGAAGAAGAGGAGATCCCGGACGAGATCTCTCGATTACTTAAGCACGAGGAAAGAGCCATTCTGCCTCACAAAGAGCCTTTAGAAAAGATCAACTTGGGTTCTGAAGAAGACAAAAAAGAAGTGACTATTGGATCACTGCTTGATGCTGATGTCAAGAGTAAGTTGACAGACCTTCTCAAAGAATATGTTGACGTGTTTGCCTGGTCCTACCAAGACATGCCTGGGTTGGATACCAATATTGTTCAGCATTACTTGCCATTAAAGCCAGAATGTCCGCCGGTTAAGCAGAAATTACGAAGGACTCACCCTGATATGGCTAACAAGATCAAAGTGGAAGTTCAAAAGCAACTCGACGCAGGTTTTCTTGTCACCTCAGAGTATCCTCAATGGTTGGCCAACATAGTGCCAGTTCCGAAAAAAGATGGCAAAGTCAGAATGTGTGTTGACTACCGTGACCTGAATAAAGCCAGTCCCAAAGATGACTTTCCCTTACCACATATCGACATGCTGGTTGATAACACTGCTAAGTTCAACGTCTTTTCCTTCATGGACGGGTTCTCCGGTTATAATCAGATCAAGATGGCTCCTGAAGACATGGAGAAGACATCTTTCATCACCCCATGGGGGACATTTTGCTACAAAGTAATGCCGTTTGGATTAAAGAATGCAGGCGCAACTTACCAAAGGGCAATGACTACTCTCTTTCATGACATGATGCATAAAGAAATAGAAGTTTATGTGGACGACATGATAGCCAAGTCCAGCACAGAAGAAGAACATATTGAATACCTTTTGAAGTTGTTTCAACGACTAAGGAAATATCAGCTTCGCTTGAATCCTAACAAATGTACTTTTGGGGTTAGATCTGGAAAACTCTTGGGTTTCATTGTCAGCCAAAGAGGTATTGAAGTAGATCCCGACAAAGTCAGAGCTATTCAAGAGATGCCTGCGCCAAAAACTGAAAAGCAAGTAAGAGGATTTCTCGGACGATTGAACTACATCTCCAGATTTATCTCTCAAATGACTGCTACTTGTGGGCCGATTTTCAAGCTTCTCCGCAAAGATCAAGGGGTTGTATGGACTGAAGATTGCCAGAAAGCGTTCGACAGTATCAAAGAGTACCTGTTAGAACCACCAATATTGATTCCTCCAGTTGAAGGGAGACCACTAATCATGTACCTTACTGTGTTGGAAGAATCCATGGGCTGTATGCTTGGACAGCAAGATGAAACCGGTAAGAAGGAGCATGCCATCTATTACCTGAGTAAGAAATTCACAGACTGTGAGTCTCGTTACTCCATGCTCGAAAAAACATGTTGTGCTTTGGCTTGGGCTTCAAAACGTCTCCGCCAGTACATGATCAACAATACTACTTGGTTAATCTCCAAAATGGATCCGATCAAGTATGTCTTTGAAAAGCCTGCATTAACCGGAAGGATTGCCCGATGGCAAATGCTGTTATCCGAATATGACATTGAATACCGTGCTCAAAAAGCGGTCAAAGGAAGCATTCTCGCCGATCACTTGGCGCATCAACCAATTAATAAATATCAATCTCTCAAGTTTGACTTTCCTGATGAAGATGTCTTATACTTGAAAATGAAAGATTGTGACGAACCGTTACCAGAAGAAGGTCCTGAGCCTAGATCAAGATGGGGCCTAATTTTTGATGGAGCAGTAAACGCTTTTGGCAATGGAATTGGGGCAATCATCATCACTCCCAAAGGTACTCATATCCCGTTCTCCGCCAGGCTACTGTTTGATTGTACCAACAACATCGCAGAATATGAAGCTTGTATCATGAGTCTCGAAGAAGCCATTGACTTAAGGATCAAAATCCTAGACATATATGGAGATTCAGCCCTCGTGATCAACCAGATCAAAGACAAGTGGGAAACTTACCACCCTGGCTTGATTCCTTACAGAGATTATGCAAGACGTCTGTTGACTTTCTTCAACCAGGTTGAATTGCATCATATGCCTCGAGATCAGAATCGAATGGCAGACGCCTTGGCTACTCTATCTTCCATGTTCAAAGTCAATCACTGGAATGATGTGCCTAAAGTCAGAATCACGCGCCTTGAAAGGCCCGCCTATGTATTTGCAACTGAAGCAGTCATCGATGATAAACCGTGGTCCCACGACATCAAACGCTTCCTTCAAACTCAAGAGTACCCGCTTGGGGCATCAAACAAAGATAAGAAAACTCTAAGGAGACTTTTTGGCAGTTTCTTCCTGAATGGAGATGTGCTATACAAAAGAAATTTCGACATGGTTTTGCTCAGATGCGTGGACAGACACGAAGCAGACATGTTAATGCATGAAGTGCATGAAGGGTCCTTTGGAACTCATTCAAATGGGCATGCGATGTCCAAGAAAATCTTAAGAGCAGGATACTATTGGTTGACAATGGAATCTGACTGTTACAAACACGTGAAGAGATGTCACAAGTGCCAGATCTATGCAGATAAGATCCATGTGCCACCGACTCTACTCAACGTTCTCTCATCTCCATGGCCTTTCTCCATGTGGGGTATCGACATGATTGGAATGATCGAACCAAAAGCTTCAAACGGTCATCGTTTCATCTTGGTGGCTATTGATTACTTCACCAAATGGGTCGAAGCAGCATCTTACGCCAATGTTACAAGACAAGTGGTTGTGAGGTTTATCAAGAATAACATCATTTGCCGATATGGTGTTCCCAGCAAGATCATTACTGACAATGGTTCAAACTTGAACAACAAGATGATGAAAGAATTATGTGAGGAATTCAAGATTGAGCATCATAACTCTTCTCCTTACAGGCCAAAAATGAACGGCGCCGTCGAAGCCGCCAACAAGAACATTAAGAAGATCGTCCAGAAAATGGTCGTCACTTACAAAGACTGGCATGAAATGCTGCCATTTGCTTTACATGGATACCGTACTTCAGTGCGTACTTCAACAGGGGCAACTCCCTTTTCTCTAGTATACGGCATGGAAGCTGTGCTCCCCGTAGAGGTTGAAATCCCATCAATGAGAGTCCTCATGGAGACTAAGTTATCAGAGGCGGAATGGTGTCAAAGCAGATACGATCAGTTGAACTTAATCGAAGAAAAACGTATGACTGCTCTATGCCATGGACAGTTATACCAAGCAAGGATGAAACAAGCTTTCAACAAAAAGGTTCGACCTCGTGAATTTCAAGAAGGCGACCTCGTGCTTAAAAAGATCTTATCTTTTCAACCAGATTCTAGGGGCAAATGGTCTCCTAATTACGAAGGCCCGTATGTTGTCAAAAGAACATTTTCTGGCGGCGCCATGACTCTTGCAACCATGGATGGTGATGAACTCCCATATCCTGTGAATGCTGATGCAGTCAAGAAATACTTTGTCTAAAAAAAGGAAAAGAACAGCTCGGTAAGTTGAAAACCCGCAAAGGGCGACTTAGGCAAAAATGAGCGTCTCGGTGGACTGAAAACCCGAAAGGGCGGTCCAGGCAAAAATTAGAGACAAAAAAAACAGAAAAAAATCATCCTGGTAGATTGAAAACCTGAAAGGGCAATCTAGGCAAAAATTAAGGATTAATGACAAAGTAACTGCATCAGTCCGTACTTCGTCACCTGAAGAGTCTGTACTTCATCAAAGGATCTTCGATCAAATCATCGCCAATCTGAAGCGACAAGCACAGTTGGAACTCAAAGTTGTTAGGGGGAATAGTGGTTATTGCTTTCAATGTAGCCTTTTCCGCATAATTACCATTTCCAACTTTTGTAAATACTCCATGGAATCACGCCTTTAGCTGATTTCCATCCTATTAAATAAATTTGAGCCTTGTACCCATTTGTTTGCAATCTTTAATTTCTTTCAGCTTGCAAAATGACGCTTTAATTGTGTTATTCACTTTTGAAACAAAAAAAAAAAAGAAAAAAATAAGTTTTAAATGAATTTACTTCACTTTTCTTTTTCAAAATAAAAGCGAAATTTTCCTTTGAGTTGTGAACAACGGAAGGAACATCAGCAGTCGTCTCCATAGGATGAACAAAAGGATTCTCCCTGAAAAATTGTTGAGACAACGGTATTCTTGTCCCAGAAAAGAATTCTTGAAGCAATTATCCCTCGAGGTAAAGAAGCTCTTCTATCCCCATTGAAGAAGGTCTTTTATCCCCAGTGATGAAGATTTTCCATATCCAGTGAAAAGGTTCTTCCATCTCAATGAGAAAAGATGTTTATCTTCCCCAGAGAAGTTTAAAACATGCAACACCATTCATCACCTGTGTTATCTACACCGTGTTGAAGAACATTTGCCAAGTATCTGGTTGTATTGCGACGTCGGTCCTTCTCCAGTATATACTCCTCTGTCTGTCAGTATTGTTAGCATGCATGCGACATTCATGACATTCATCATTCATACATATTTGCATCATTTATGCATTCTTGCATTTTTCCAATAATCGCTTGTTTAGGATATATCTATCCCAAAAAAAGAAAAAAAGAAAAGAAAAAGAAACAAGTATGGGCGTGTCATCTCTCAAGTAGGTTGTCACCCATAAGCAGAAAGAACATCTTCTTTCTCCAGTTCCCCACTGAGATCATTCCTCGTGGAAGAAGGTTGCTTTAGTTTTCTCCTCTCAAAACAAAGGAGAAAATCCCCATTTGAGTTCATTCCTCATGGGTACAAAGTCTTGTTTGACTGTCTCTTTCCAATTCATTCTTGGTTAGAACCTTGTCTTTACCAAAGATCCAAATTCCGATTCCTCAAAAAGAGTCGTGAAAAAACAGACAATAAGCAATAGCCTCGTCATCAGAACAGCTTATGTCTCTTTCAAAAGATTTTTCCTCTCAAGGAAATCAATCATGAAGACCATTTGACGATCAGGGCCTTATTACTGTTCACAAGGCTGAATATCCAGTAATTTCCCTAGCAAAGTCTCCAGGATCCTTTTATCACTCGGCTGATAATTGATCATGTCTTCAAAACCACTATCACAAGGCTGGTAGTCGATAACCTCTTTGTTCTGGTTATATTATTTAACATGTCTATCACAAGGCTGATAGTCGGTAATATTAACCGAACCTTTGAAACTATTTTTACCTTGTCAAGTCTATCACAATGCTGATAGTCGGTAATACAGTTTCATACCTTTCACCTTCGCATTATTAAACAAGTCTATCCCCATGCTGATAGTCGATAATGTCGATAGGTAAGCTTTTCTTACAAAGCTATCATTCCCCGGTGAAGCATACACTTGCTTCCCCGAAAAGAAAGAAAACGGATTCTCTTCCTAAAACGGATTGAGGTATCCTTCCCGATCTCTTTTCCCCAGCGGAGTCAGTTTGATATCCCTCGGTAAAGATATCCTTGCATCATTCGCAATTTTGGTATCTTAGGTCCAAAATTCGCGTCTTCTGATATTTAAGTCTCTTCCACCCTATCAAAACGAAGATTTTCAATCTTCATGTCTCAGGTTGAAGAAACTTAAATAGGGGCATCTGTCATACCCCAATTTTTGACCTAAGATACCACCTCATATCATTTGCATAGGCATCATTTGCATCTCTAACAAATTGCATAGCTTGTGTTTGCTACTTGTGCTCAGCAGGGTTTAATCAAGAGATCACTCATCAGTACAAGTAACAATCAATTAGGGTTTTGTTCTCCCTTCATCTCAAAAGAACCATCTTCATCAACAATCAACATTTGGTCCTCAGAGATTCACTTCAACAAGCTCAACAGCTTTGAATCGACTGAATTAGGGTTTTGCCTGAAGACAGCATACTCTTGACTTTTGCTCAGAATTTGACCTAATGGCTTGGGACATGATATCAAGACCTCAAGTGCATCATTTTGACCTAATCCATTGGCTCATAACATCTCCTACACAAAGATTGATCAGACAAATCCTCAGATCAGGGTTTTGAACTATCAGGGACTGAAATCAGGGATCACATTTGGGAAACCCTAAAAACCCCCAGGAAGTCAATCAAAGGTTTCAATCATCTTCAAATAATCCCTATGACAATATCCAATGAAGATTGTGTCTCAATTCAAGATCCACAGACATCAATTTCATCAGGTCGACAATTAGGGTTTTTTGACCTAATTCACTGAACAACTGCCTTTTTAATCAGGACATGGTGCCACAACTCAAACCATGGCTCAATATCCTCTAATGCTTCAATATGATCCATTCATACCATTCATTTGGTGAGGATAGCCTGTTTCATTAAAAACTCCAGAAACGCGATTCGTCTGAAAAAGTCAACTGTACAAGATCACCATTGACTTTTGGGGAATTTTGGTCAACCATGACTTTTGAAGTTTTGAATCATCAATATATGATATATGAAGTCATTTGATCAAGAAAAATCAAGAAAATCAATCAAGAATCAAAAAGTCAAAAGTTTGACTTTCCATACTTAGAAAAATTCTAAGTGTTTTTCAATGGTTTTTTCCAAACTTTGAAAGGGAATTTCTCAAAATTTCACCTACAAACTGAAAAAAACTTCCAACATGAAAGTTGTATATTTTGATCCAATAAACAACTTTGACACATATAATTTTTTTCCATAAGATCAACCATTTAAGAGATATGGAGCTTCAAAGTTGACATCTTATGAAAACTTCACTTAAAACTTCATTTTTCTCAAAGTTCATGGATCTTTTTCACCCATTTCCTTAAAGGTCTTGAAGAAAATTTCAACTAGGGTTTTGAAGTATGCAACATGAGCTTTCCAAAATGTCCAAGAGCATGAAAAAATATGGAGTGTAGCTATGGTTTTGAATTATGCATTTAGTGATCATTTTCACTTGAATTTTCACCATTTTTCACTAAGTTTCAAGACTACATTGCCTATAATCCAAGTAATGATGCAAAGAGGCAATAATTGAAGATATTTTCTCTGATTTGAGATCAGAATGGAAGAGGATAAGAAGCTTGAGTTTTAACCATGGTTTGGTCACTTTAACCATTTTGCATTAAATGTAAAAGATTCCTTTTTATCTCTTAAGCCAAATCATCAAACTTTGATCAAGTTGCAAAGCTCTGCATTCAGAACTTTTGGCCTATAAATAGAGGTCCAAACTTCATTGCAAATCACACCAAAACCTCACAATTATAGGTTTTCTCTCTTCTTTCTTGAATTACAAGTCATGTGTTTCAAAGTGAGGTAGAAAACTCAACCTCCAAACCTTGCAAGTTCTGAACAAAGTGATGCTTCCCACAACTTCTAAATGTCAAATGTGATGTGTTTGAATCACTCATACACCCAAAAACACCTCAAATCTCAGAATCACTACCTCACTTCCATAATTGCATATATTGAACCTTATCATGCCAAAATCCATACCAAGCCATATCTGTCCAAACTAACACTCCTAACACCATCCATATACTTCATATGAATGATCCAAACACTCACCAGCAATCTGAAACACCTCCATCTTCAAATTCGATTCATACTTGAAGCAACTGCAGTTCGGGTGCCATGGCCATGCTCAGATGAATTCAGCTTGTTCCAGACATCCAGACACCTTCCATAATCATCATTGAAGCTATCCAGATTGATATAAAGCATCTGTAACACTTATATTGAAGAATCAAATCTCCAGTTTGGCCGTTTTTAAAGGTAAGTCACTTGAACTTCAAACTCTATCATACATGCATCATAAATGAAAAACTGCCATGCCATCTTGTTTCTGCATATGTATGGATCATTAACCCTCAATCAATTGCAACTTATCATGCACACACACGATTTCAGATTGAAACTCAAAATTAGGGTTCTTCGTGTTCATCAGAAAATTGATAGCCTTAGAGATAAAATAAATGCAATTAAATGATACCATCATGTTCCTGGTGAAAAATCGAGCAAGATAGGCTATTCACTCGATCCAAACAATTCAGTTTTCAGAATTTTCAAATTTGAATTGGGTATGTGTTCTTGGCGCCAGATTTTGAAACTGAAATTAGAAATTGATTCAAAAATATAATTGATTCGTTGCAAATACTAAACAGACCACGCGCGTGGTCCAGTTGGTCATGTTTTTGAGTGGTGAGCGTGAGGTTGTGGGTTCAAACCCTTGTGGAGACAAAACCAATTTTTTAGTCCCTATTTTCTTTGATTTTCTTCACAACTTCAATTAATTATTTAACTAACCAAATTAACTCATTTTTTAGTCATTTTTTGCATACCTCTCACTTAATATATATATTTTAAGAATATCAAAAAAAATCATCAAAAAATATTTATTTGATACATTTTTTAATAGTTTTAAAATGACTTGTTTTTAAGTAATTTTAATACTTTTAAATATTATTTTTCATTTGATTTTCAAAGTTAATCATTTGTAAATACTTTTTGAAGCAAACCCTAATCATCTAAATGTTAATTGAAGACAATCTTTTTGTTTATCTTGATTAATTTGACTTCTTTCAAAATTCAAATCGTTTTAAAACGAGCGATCGCGATTCTTTTCAAAAACAATAAACCATTTCTTTTTGAAACTATTGATTAAATCTTTTTAATTGATCAATTCATTTTCAAAACGAAGTGGGGCCTCTCGAATATTAGAGAGTGTAAGTCCCATTTCTTTTCTTTTTGTACAGTTTTTCAAAACAATAAAACATTCTTCAAAATAAAATCTTTTCAAAACAATTTTCAAATCATTCAAATCATTTTCAAAACCATCCACCCTGTTTTATGAAAATAAAACAGGGGCCTCTCGAATATTAGAGAGTGTAAGTCCCATTTCTTTTCCTTTTGTACAGTTTTTTTCAACAATAAAACTTCTTCAAAATAAAACTTTTTCAAACAATTTTCAAATCATTTTCAAAACAACAAAACTTCAAAGAAACTTCAAAACTTTTCAAAAATACCATGGGCCTCCATGTAGGTATAAGTCCCAAGCCCTTTTGTACATACCCACTCAAGTACATGAAATTAGGTATTTCATTGTACGCCTTTTGTACATATCTCGATCAGTTGATTTTTAACTTTGAAATACAAACCAAAAATGAAGGTTTTCTTTAAATCTTCCCAAAAAAAATACCATGGGCCTCCATGTAGGTATAAGTCCCAAGCCCCTTGTAAATACCTGTTTACATAGCTGTTGAATAAACTCAAAGGGCCTCTCCCCGAGTATGAGTCCCGAGCCCCCGTGTATACAAATGGAGCATGCTTACAGGTATATTTCCTTCATAAACTCCATTATATACACACACTTTGTCATATGTAATTGTTCATACCTGTTCATGTTTGTTCATACTTGTTCATATGTGTGTTTGTGTTATATATGCTTATTCAACTTAGTACAACACTAGGTTCCCCATAGCCTCCTATTGGGCTTCGTGCAAAGAATCTCCACTAGTTTAGGTTAGGACATAGAGTATGGTTTCCCGGTGAAATCGCTCTAAGAGCTCAAACCAACTATACCATGCCTCCCCTTGGGCTTTGTACAAACGAGTGACCCTCCCATAGCCTCCTCTTGGGCTTACAATGCAAGGACCCTGGATTGTCCCTCCCATAGCCTCCTCTTGGGCTTACAATGCAAAGACCCTCGGATAGCCTCCTCTTGGGCTTCGTACAAGGACCCAC
Source organism: Vicia villosa (assembly GCF_029867415.1). NCBI lineage: Eukaryota > Viridiplantae > Streptophyta > Magnoliopsida > Fabales > Fabaceae > Vicia > Vicia villosa. Next base: position 34,124,107 of record NC_081185.1, on the reverse strand, counting down.
AGGCTTCTTATAAGCATCCCCAATATCCAAATCAAATACCCTAGGAGATTAGACATTTTTCATCTCTATGCTAGGAGTATCTCTTATATATCATCACAAACAATCAATCAATCAAACTTTTTTGCCACAAGTCTGGCTAATCAATCAATCTTCTTTTGCCACAAGGCTGGCTAATCAATCAAACTGTTTTACCACCGTACTGGATGATTAATCAAAGTTTTTGTCACAAGGCTGACTTCATTGAAACTTTTGCCACGAGGCTGGCTGATTAATCAAAACTTTTTGTCACAAGGCTGACTTCATTGAAAGTTTTTTGCCACAAGGCTGGTTAAACAAACAAAAAATCAAACAGATGTATGTGATGATATAGATTAGATACATCTAGCATTTAGACGACATTTGTCTATTTTCCTTTGCTTCCACTAGCATAAGTGGGAACTACGATTGCTCTGACTTTCTCAACATCCCTTTGAGAATACGTAGGCACAAGGTCGATCCTTGGCGAGCAAAACAAAACAAAAAAAAACCATTCAAACCTTAGCACCCGTAGACCCCGAGCTACAGATGCTCTGATTCCCTCTAAGGGATATGTATGCAGAGGATCGCGATGATCTTTGCGAGCATAATCAAACAAACACCTTAGGTCCCACCTCTTTTCTCACAACAGAACCTCTCAACAATATGGAATGAAAAACAAAGCAAAGAAACCTATAGAGTACTATAGATACGTTGGGTGCTAATACCTTCCCTTCGTATAACCAACCCTCTTACCCAAGATCTCTCCCCCCACTTTTAGGTTATTGCAGCTTTTTTCCTTTTCCTCCTTTGGAAATAATAAAAAGTTTGGTCGGAACAAAAGAAAAATCATTTTTTATGAGCACTCGAGCCCAAAGAAGGCATCAGGTGTCTCATCCCACAAAAAGAGGAACAAAACGATTTTTCGCCCGCGACACCCCCCCCACACTTAAACTAAGCATTGCCCTCAATGAAAGGACATAAATATAAAATATGAGTGAGAGAAAGGAAAGAACACACCCGAGGGGTTAAGGTGGAATGTAGCTTTCATGTCTGGTGGTTTTGGTGGAGGCCTTTCTGCACTACGAACACATGAAATAGGAAAAAGTAAATAGCAAGTGAACTTGGATATTAGTAAAAAATCTGGTGGCTCAGGAGGAATAGTCTGCACATATGGTAAACCTGCAATAACAAAAGTATGAAAAATAGAAAATTCATATTTAGCTTGTGAGTCAGATAAAATAGGTGGAAGAGATGCACAAATGGTGAAAGATAACTCCATGTTGTTTGGCTTAATTAGAGTTTCCACCAAAAAAAATTCTGCTATGGACAATGGTTGCTTATGACAAAAATCCATATTTTTTGTGTCAATTTCAAGAGTTGTTGAATTTGCTAGAATTTCTGCACAAGTGGTTGTCGGCATCAAACTATCTTCACCTAAAATGGCTGCACTGATCTCAAGACAAACATTACAAACACCACATTCACAAGCAAAAATTTCAAGAGAGTTATCTACTTCAAGAGAAGTATATAATTCATCCAAATCAGATTTCAAGAAATTTTGTGGCATAATCTCTTTCATGCATTCACTTGAATTTTTGTTTCTTGCTATGAGTTCATCATATGAAACAAACACTGTTTTAGTGGGCTCACCTGGAAATTCATCAAGGCTGGTATCACATCGTGTTAACTCTAATGATGCAACAGGTTGTACATCATCATGAAACATCACGTTCTCTTGAATTTGATGGACACTTGAGATTATTTGTTCACCTTGGACTTTTTTAACTGGAAACATAGATTGCATATGTTGTTGAAATTGCAAATTATTTTCAGTCATTCGCTTATTATTTTCAGCCATTTGCTTGATAATTTCTTCCAAATATGATTGTGTGTCAGCTTTCAATGATGCATTTTGTTGAAATTGTTGATATGGCCAAATAGGCTGCTCTTCAATGTATGAGTATTGTCCTTGAAGATCACCTACCATTTGGGTCTCACTATAAAAATTAGTATTTAACAACATAGGACATGCATCATTACCATGAAAATTTGAAGAACAAATATTGCAAATTGCAAGTGGAATATGATTTTGATAGCACGATTGATGTTCTCTTGCTTCCATCAAATTAATAAGATAAGCCAACTGATCCAATGAATCTCCCATTTTTTTTTACACGAAAAAACAAATATGATTAAAATGAATTCAAAAAAATACAAAAGCACAAAATTTAATCTAATGAAGACAAATAAAAATTTTGAGAATTTTTTTGGAATTTTTTGACACTATGAAAACAATAAATAATTCATAAAAAGCCGATTTTTTTCTCATATTCAGGAAAAATTTCGGAGCAAATCGAGACAGTAGCTTCCAAACTTACCTGATAGGATGGAAAACTTATCACTATCCTGCAATCGGTATTGCAACCCTGAAAATCAACAACCACACCACAAAAAAAAAAACAAGAAAAATCCTAGAAATAACACTATACCTATGACTCTAATATCGGTTAATAACAACAAGAATCCTCGGCAACGGCGCCAATTTGATCCGCTGTCGCACACGGATCAAAAACGAGTTTTTGTAAAAACTGTAGTAACGGTAACGACAACTCGAATACCGTTCTCACAAGGATTCTTAATTTTATTAACTAACACTAAAAACGATAATGGGGGTTTGTTTTAGAATCAATTTATAAAACAGAGTAAATTAAGTGATTATCAAAATAAGCTAAACGACTAATCCTACTGATTCGGGTTCCGACTTATCATCGGTTATAATAACAACAATCCCTAAATGGCTTCAATCCTATTCGATTATGAGATTAATCAGACAAGCGCTCATCAAAATCATACGAGTTATGTTCCTGTTTACCGAATTAAGCAAACGGTTAAGAATATGACGAGTTAACGAATTAAGCAAACGATAACACGCAATTAAATTTAGGAACATGCATACAATCAAATTTAATCAATTCTATTCTATGAACAACAATCGAATTAAGCAAACAATTGTAATCAAATTAAGCAAATGATTTCATAGAAAAGAATTGAACAGAAATCGGATTTAAGTTAGTATTAGAATAACCTCAAAGCAATGGAACCCATAAGCAGTAGGATTTGCCTTCGGGAATTAGTTCTTCATTCTAATCATGAAACCAAAAGTAAAATTTGTGGCAAAAAAAAGGTCTCCCGTATTCTAGCGGCTGCCAACCCTTATAAAACAAAATAAGGTTTTCTTCTCTACTAACTCAAACTGGGTCAAAAACATAACCCAAGCCCATAAACTAATGACCCAAAAATAAATTATTCTAATGACTGAAACTTCAACGAAATTCTGGGAACTATGCATTTCGAATTTGCCTTTGACTCTAACATGAAAGATGTAGCTCTTTCTCTTAGCTTTCCGGCGATTATTAGAACGCGTCGATCCGATTCCCGAAGCTCCAGTTATGATCAATTTAGTGCAGACTGCAAATGCTGAAAATAGATTGCGAAAATCAAATAAGTGCAAAAATAAACTGATTTATAAAAACACATTAAAATAGAAAAATAAACAAGGTAAAGTAAAGAAATGCCTAAGTAAAAATATAGGAGAATGTGCATAAATATGCACTGATCACCTGTAAACCAATTCAAATCTTCATCATCACAAGCAAAAGCCTGGAGACAAAAACAACCTACAACATACTGCACAAGAGCATTCATTCGTAATTGGACTTTCAAACCAGTTCAAAACCCACCTACCTGCAACACACATAAAAAATCAGCAATCAATGCCCAATATACACTCCAGAAGACCATCATCTGAAGGTTCCACAAGTTTGGAAGACTTATGCATCAAGGCTGAGTTGAATAGTGATGATCTAGATGAAGCAGCAGAATGGTTGTCATTGCCTCTTTCAGCCCTCAGGTTGCTTGTTAACGAAACCACGTCTCTACGTGAGAAGGATCTTCTGCATTTGGTCCCTATAGAAGATCTTGTTAGACTACTAACGGATATAAATACATAGAGAAGAAAGCACATCAATAACAGGAAAAAACCTCACCCAAAGAAGAACTTAAGCCTTGCAGTTAATCCACATCTGGCCATGAAATATGTTCTGGGTCTGCACAAACAAAGCACGTATCAATCTAAACATAACCTTGTCAAACACATATTCAATTACTACATTCAACCCACACTATTATTTATACAGCTAAAAATTAGTATAACTAATTTTAACCTCCGTCCAACTAACTTAACAGTCAAAACTCCAAACAATTGGTGTGAAAATTAGATTGTACTTACTCTAAGATCTGATAACCGGACCAAGATCTGCATCAGGTTCAGTTCCAACATTTACTCTAAGAGCTACTATTTGACCACTTCTCTTCCAATATTCCTATCAATAAAAAACAAAAAAATGACTCATCAATCTTTATTCATGAACTTTAACAAAAACAAAAAGGGTCACTCAAATAATCTTACATCCATATTTAGTACAAAGATTAAAAGGGTCAACTGCAATATTTGAATCAAAACCAAAATGGGTATTAGAAACCCTAAACATCAAAATCTAACAACTCAAAAATAAAACTGAATCAAAACCACCAACCTTGAAAACAAAAGTGATGAAAGGAGAGCAGAAACGATGGAGTGGGATCGGACAAGCGTAGATCTGCAAGTTACTGACAAACAAATTTGTAGATCTTCCTTCAAAATACAAATTTTAAATCAGGAACAAAATAAAAAATGCAATGAGAGGGTTACGAAATTGGAATTTTAATTTTATCGCCTGAAAGGGGAAGAGGAAGCAGGAAAGCTACTTGCCTCACGATGTAGCAACCTGACCTAAAAATTAGCTTTTAGAGTCGCCACCTATTCTACCAGGGCGAATAGGAAACCCTACGCAGTTAAGAGATCGGGGTAAGATTATTATAATCAGGTCGAGGGAAGGTGTTAGGCACCCTCAACCCTTTCCTAAGGTTTTGAGTTAAAGCAAAGTTTTATGACTAAATTTATTAAGGTTAATAGCTAAGGAAATGAAAAGGGTGAACGGTAAGATTCGAACCTGATTAGGATTTTGGGGAAGGGGACTCGCCTTGTTTCCAAGTGCCTACGTATCTCCTTATGGAGAATCAGAGTCAACGTAGTTCGGGCCACAGGGTTGTACGCCTTAGAATTTGATATGAAGGTGTTTGAAGGTATTTTGAGTTACCTATCGTAGTTTTTGAAACGTGAGGTTCGCAAGGTATTTTGAATTACCTTATCGTAGTTTTGAAAATCGCAGTATTGAAGAGATGAAAATCCGCAGTTTGAAGGAGTGTTTTAAGATTGGGCGTACAACCCTGATTTTAATTTGTACCATTAATCGCAATGATCAATAGGTTTGATCACCATAATTAACAGATTAATAAAAGCATTGCTAATTATTCTAATCGATTGATTCGATTATCACCGTTAGCAAATTGATGTATTTTAATTATTTAATTTTATCGTTATCCCTCATAATCAATAACTTTAATTAAAAATAATAACGAATTTTTAATGCAGAGAAAATGCTAATCATCGTAACCAATAGATTTGGTTAAAACTATTTAACAAAATAAATGTTATTTCAATTTATATTAATTAAATAATTAATTGATTACTAACTATTGCAACCAATAAATTTAGTCGGAACGAATAATAAATTAAATCCTAAAATTTTGGCCAAGTGGCCAGTCGGATTGGGCAAACCCTAATGCATTGATAACCTCTCTAGGGTTTTTTGTGATTTATAATTAAAATTGATAACAATTAATTAAATCGAATTAATCGAGAAAATAATCAGAAAAATAATCGGAATACTCCTAATGTTAGTTATAGTCTAATCCTTATTAATCCTAATCAAATAAATTAATTAAATTGAACAATATTAATTAGTATCTTAATATAAACAATTATATAATAAAGAAAATAAATAAATAAAAAACATAACAAAACCTGGCTTGGATCCTGTGTTATTAGCCTTGAGGGCGCATGGTAAACCCTCAGCCTTGTGTGCGTTAGAGATGGATTATTGGAGATCCAGTGGTGAAGAACCGAGGGTGTATCGTAGAGGTTCCTCGGTCACCCATACCAGATTGAAGATAAAACACATAGTGAAAATAATTAGAAAAAACAAATTTGTCACCAGCAAGGGTCGAACCCACGCTGTGACCCATCACATGCACATACTTCCACTAGGCTGAAGCGCTTTTGATGTCAAAACGATGCACAAAACACAATATCTATGAAAACTAAATATATTAATTGAAAACCTGACTTCCACGCGTGGGCCCACCGTTGCGCTGACTGGCCAATGATGTTGAGGGAGAGAAAACGAAGACTTTTGACTAGCAAGTAGATTCATGCCACGCAAGGAGAGAAGAATTGCTCCGCTGCCCCTCCAATGGTGATTGGCCACGCGTGTATCACATGTTCCCCAGACACTATTCATTGTCACTAACCTCCAGACCTGCGGAACTTCTTGCGGGTATACTTGTGGAATTACCTGCGAATTTTCCGCAGGTTTTTTCTTCTCCCATGATTCCCATTCGTGACCTGCAAAACTCAAACAATGAACACGCAAAAGCTGCCCAGATATATTAAATGGCCTCCTCTGAATCCATTGGTGGGGTCTATTTTCTCTGAAATGGCCTGCCTCTTGGTACTCGAAGCTTGAACATGGTTGTGCCCTAACCATGGCACAACATTATCCCTGCATCAAAGCTTAAAAGGAAACCGGCTATACTACTCTAAACACAGTCACAAAAAAGTATATGCACACAAAATCGATTGAAACGGTCTGAGCAAAGAATATGAATTCCAAGAAAGATACAAACCGGTGCAACCTTAATGAGGAGGATTTGAGACGACCTGACCTTCACAAATGCTTTGGGTGATCCTCTGAATGATGCAAGAAGATGATTCAAAGCTTAGAATTCATTGAGAACGGCTGTATGTGAAGAAAGCTTATGCCCTAGTTTGGAGAGAAGTTTGAACTTTGAAACCCTAGCCTCTTCTCATCAATCTTTCGTCCCCCTTGCTTCTGAATCTTTTTAGAATATATATCACTGCATTAGGGTTAAAACTTTAGATAAAAAATCAATCAATCATTAACATGAAAATTGAAGAAAGATTTTGTATAAAATCTTTCTAATTTTGAACACCATGCTATTCCATGCATATTTTCCATTTAATCTTGGCCCTTGGATCATTTTTGGATTTGATTTTAATTAATAAAAAAAGAAATATCATCATATAATTATTCCATGATTTTTATTTGAAATTAAATAATTAAGATCTCATGTAAATAGAATAATATTGCAAAAATAATAATATTTGGCCAAGGAACTCTTTACGGGCCTTAAATCACGTGGATGAGTTAATCATTAAAGCCCACTTGAGAAATGATCAAGATTGCTCAATGTTGGCTTCATGTATTTTCTCCAAAATTGGTCAACTTCAACAATCGACATCTCTCTCAATTTTTATTGTATGGGAGAGTTCCAGGACTTTTTGGAAAACACAAAGAGTCCTCTAAATGACCCTTTTGGTTTCATCTCAATTGGAGCTTCCATGCTCTAGTTATGAGCTTTGACCCAAAAGGTGTTTTTTGTTGACTTTTTGGAGGACCTATAATCTTTTTGTCCATATCTCCCAAATGGTGCATTTCTTGATCTTGGGCCCAACATCAAAGTTGTAGAGGATGAAATTTCCTTGAGAATAGGCCTTGGTTGGACAATTTTTGATGCTCCATGTGAAAGTTATGACCAGTCAAAGTTGAGTTGACTTTCTCCTATAAAAACCCTAATTTGAACCATTGCATTTGTTCATTTCTGAGTTTTTATTGATGGATCATGATCAACCTTTGATCAAATGATGGATATAAGGTCACATACTTGATGTTGACCAAAAATCTTGAAGTTTGACTGTATTTTGACTATAGTTGACTTTTAGGTCAGCATAGTCGAGTATTGATCATCTGAGCCATTGAGTGAGCAATCCTTGGAATTGAAGCTCGACTTTTGACATGGATATGCTTTGATACATATGTGACACTTTGAGATCCATTTGGGGCCTCAGAGATTCTAACTCCTTTGATAAAATGCTAACCCTAATTTTGAATAGGAGAGAGTGACTTTGAGAGAACCCTTGAACCTTAAGTTATTGAAGATGAAATGAGGAGGGCAAATTTTGGGGTATGACACACGAGCAACCTCTTCAGTTCGGCGTTCACGATGAGCATGGGTTTGTTCGGCAATCCACTTGCGGCGTTGGTTAGGGTTTGAAAGGAAAACGGAAAGGATAAAAGAGAAAATAGTGAGAGAGAAGGGAAAGGTTACCGGAAGAGAGAAGGGAAAAATACTTATGCAAGTACAACAGATGATTAAACTGACCAATGAGAACACAACGCTTGGCATGGAGTAATTTTTATTTTGTTAATTACTTTAATAACCTTTAGCAAGGGCAAAAATATTTTGTTGGAAGGGCAAAAAAGTCAGTTTGGGCAACACTTTAGTATTGGGTAGATAGTTGATGAGAATTTATTTTGATTGAAATGATTAAAAATGAGAAACATAATTTAATTTATGTTTGAATATATTAATTTAAAAGTGATTTCTATTCATTATATTAAATTTGTTTTTTTAGTGTCCTTTTAAGAATATTTTTACATAAAAGCCCTTTTAAAAAATACATATAGAGTTGGTCCAATTCAACCAGGTAGAGGATTGAGGCAAGGGGACCCACTGTCTCCATACCTCTTTATTCTCATTGCAGAGGGTCTATCAGCTCTTACCAAAGGAGCGGTATCTCGAGGAGATATTCATGGTGTCCGGATATGTAGGGGGCGCCTAGTGTGTCCCACCTGCTTTTTGCTGACGACTGTTTTTTATTTTGCAGGGCTAACATTGAGGAGGTGTCTCACCTTATGGAGATTCTTACGATCTATGCTGATGCATCAGGGCAAGAAATTAATTTAACCAAGTCTGAGGTGTTCTTCAGCCGTAATCTTAGTATTCCGACCCAAGAGGATATTGCTAAAATCATGGGTGTCCGTCATGTGTTAGGGACGGGTACTTATTTGGGATTGTCGTCGATGATTGGTAGACGTAAAAAGGAGACATTTGCATTTATTAAGGACCGTATTTGGAAAAGGATCAATTCTTGGAGAGATAGATCTCTATCTAAGGCTGGTAAGGAGGTGATGATTAAGTCAGTGTTGCAGTCTATTCCATCTTATATTATGAGTGTGTTTATTATTCCAAATGGAGTGGTGAAGGATATTGAGAAGATGTTAAATTCCTTTTGATGGAGGGGAGGTAGCAACAATAAGGGTATTCGTTGGATGGCTTGGGATAAACTGTCTTGCCCTAAGAAGGATGGTGGTATGGGTTTTAGGGATTTTCGTGCTTTTAATGTAGCTATGGTAGCCAAACAAGGTTGGAAGTTGTTGTCTAATCCATCCGCCCTGGTTTCCAGATTTTTCAAAGCAAGGTATTTTCCTAACTCCTCTTTCTTACAGGCCAAACTAGGTAATAATCCGAGTTTTGTTTGGAGAAGCCTTTGGAAAGCTAAAGATGTGTTACTTCTGGGTTGTAGGTTGAGGATTGGTGATGGTAGTTGCATTAAGGTTATGCATGAACCTTGGCTTCGGGGGAGTTCAGAAGGATGTCTAGGTGGTCCGGTTAATCAAGGTGTGTATGAACTTTATGTTAATAATCTTATGAGTCCCAATTCCAAGCAGTGGGATGCACATGTTGTTAACTCCTTGTTTGATCATGTAGTGGCAGGTGAAATCCTGAAAGTACCTTTGTTGGAGGAAGTTGATACGGATGGGATGGTGTGGAAGGAGGAAAGAAATGGTGAGTATAGTGTTCGATCGGGATATAGGCTGTGGAGGAATGTTCAGATGCACCAAGTGGATAAAAGAGTAGAGGGTAATTGGAATAGTTTGTGGAACATTATGGCACCTCCTAGAGCCAAGCACCTATTATGGAGGATTTGTAGGTGTCATACCCCAAAATTTGCCCACATTTTCAAAAAAGAAAAAAAATTCGAAATTATTTTCAAAATTGGATTTTTATAAAATCTTGGATTCATTTACATTGACATCCTGAATTTTATAAATATTCGATTTAAAGTCTATTTTAAAATATAATAGTTTACCCTTAAATTATTTATATTTTAATAAATAGCAAAATGCTGGTCGATGTTTCATATACTTTCAATTGGCTTTTTATTTCAAATAAATAATATCGCACAATTGGTAAGGAGTTAAGATTTGCAAGTGCAAGGTGTCGGGTTCGAATCTCACTTCTGACAGTTTTCCTTTTCATTTTGTTTATACCTTAGTTTTAATTTTATTTTTTATTTATATTCAAAAATCACAAAAATAAGTTTTTTTTATATAATTTAAAATATTATTTTCGTTTTCTATTTTAGGAGAATTTTTAAAATATTATTTTTTATCTTAATTTATTATTTTGTGTATGAAATAGTCAAATTTAAGAGAAAAAACAAAAAAAAGATTGTGAGAGATTATGTTTCTTTATTTTAGGATAGTAATTGATACAATTAACTTAGAAAGAATCATGAATTAAAATCAAATAAAATTTGTGATTATTCTTGATTTATTCGTAATTAATTGGATTGATTTTTTCCAAGTATGTTAACCTACTTTTGTTCTAATATAAATAGATAATATTTTCTCACCCATAGGGGGACTCATTCACGTACAAACAACCAATCTAATTTTCAACCCTAACCCTATTCACAAAAACCTTCTTTCATAAATCCACAGACAATACATTTTTTCACCATACACACATTGTATATTCATCACTACTACACACAAAATTCTCCATATAAAAGAAAACTTTTCTTCATTCAATCTTGTCCCCTCACTAACCACGTCCTCTATTTTGACGTTTTTTCTTAAGAAAAAAACCAGTAAACCTCAACCTTATGTCAAAGTACTAAATACTCCTTTTACCACACATCACCGACACTATGTCAATTTATCCAACCTTACTGAAAGAACCATAACATCATTTCAAATTCATCTTCACCGTTAACAAACCCATCTACTACATATAAACAACCTGTAAATTTTAATTTCCACCATGGCTAAAAAAAAACTATACTAATGACATTGATAAATATTGAGGTTGTTTTGCAGGTAAAGGGTAATCAGAAATCGACGTCACACGGAAGCCGCCGAGCATCCTTTCCGTGAGCGGATGAACACGACATCACACAGTCACCGTGTTCTGCGCCGCTAGATCCGAACGCCGTAAGTTCTCCGACGAGATTCCCGTAGCAGGCCAACACTGATTCCCGTAGCAGGCCAACACCGATCTCCCCCATACAGCAAACACCGCGATCCACTGCGTGAACGATGCCTTCTCGATCGTGCCGCACTCATCGTCGGCGACCTCCCTGTGCAATTTTCATTACCGGTAATTTTTTATCCCACCATCATTATGATGTAATTTCCTTAAACCATGGTGACTATATGTGAGAATTCGTTTGTATTATGTTGATTTCATGTTGTCTGTGAAGAATGACCCTGATATGTGAAAGAGAAGGAGAGATGCGTTTGACTGTTTCTGTTTACTGAATATATGTGTGCTTTTGGTTTTGGTTGTAAATAAATAAATGTTTTTTTTTGTTGATTAAGTCAAACTTTTCTTTTAAAAGTAAATATTAAGTAAATAAACAAACAAATTTTAAGAAAATGGTGGCATGGATATTGCCACGTCCATGTTTCTTTTTTTTTAAGTTAATCTGTTTTTCCTTTTTTTAATAAAAATAAATTTTAGTCTTGTAATTAATTTAATTTAGTTCAATTGATTAGGCTAGATTTATTAACTTGTACATAACCTTTAAGATCATTCTCCGACTGAATTAATTAATTTGTAAATAATCTTATAACTATATAAATTTAAATAACAAAAAAAGAATCTCTTTTAGAATTGGTTTATTTTATTCTCTTTTAATAAAAAATAAAAAACACAAAAAAATGTTTCTCTCTTTATTAAAATACAAAGATATTATTGTTAGATTAATTAGATTTTCTTTTTAAATCTCAAAAACACCAAAAAGGTATTAGTTAATTTATTTTTATTAATATTCAAAAAATACAAAAATATTTTAATTATCATTTGTTAGAATTTAATACGCTTGTTATCTCTTTAGTTTTTAAATTAATTGTTGCTCATATTCCTGTCATTTTAATCATGCATCATTTTATATATTGTACTAACATCTTTTGTGTGTGCGAGGTACTACCTCCTTTGAGGACTCGGACTATTTTGGGGATACTCATAAGTTTTCGTATACATTAGTTATTTCATTCCATTTTAATTTCTATTTGGGTTTTGTAATAATTCGTAATTTTCATCCCCTATTCTACAAATTGTAATCCCCTCCCCGAAGCCTTGTAATAGCGTAGAAACTTTACATTCTGCTCTTTAATTTTCTGTACAAATATTAACTGTTAGATGTATGTTAATAGGATTGTATGGCAAGACTAATCAACTAAACGCTAGCTAACTTAAATCAAGATAAACTATAAATCGAATCCAATACACTTGCACTCACTCACCCTTAGGGTACGCCCCTCTTTGGTTGCCTTCGATTATAAGGTCGTGTCCCTCGAAATGTAGAGGTACCCATTAGCAAAGGTCCCTCGATATAAAATCGTCACTAAGTCCCTCGATGACCCTCGATTGTTGCCTACGAAAAAGTGACGATCGTCCCTTCGAAATTGCTAAGGGTACCTCTATCATGTTGCCTTCAACGACCTCGATGACCCTTCGATGACCCGCACGTCCAATATAACAAGGACTACCTACTCCTATATAGTATGGATAGTCCTGAAAACTTTAAAATATACAGAAAAAGACCAGTCAAATAGGGTAGTGCTCTTAAACTGCCTAGCTCAATAAAAATATCTTTTCAATACTATTTCAAAAAACTAAGGCTACGCATTTACGCTAAAGTCCTTATGTCTCTTTTCAACTCAAAACAAACAAACATGAGCTAAGCAAGTTAAGAGCCCGTAGATAACTACGGATGAAAAGGGTGCTTGCACCTTCCCTTTTCATAACTTACCCCCCGAGCCCGTTTTCTTTCAAATAAGGTCTTTTTCTGTACTTTTTACCTTTCCTAACATTGGACAAAATAAAAGTCGGTGGCGACTCTTGCTCACCGCAACATTGTTGCATATAAAAATAAAAAGTCAGTTCACCGTATTACAGTAGGGGTTGTTTGCCGACCCATATTAGACTCCGACAACACTATGTTCAGTGTCCGGCTATGTGTCAGACTTGTGAGAGGGAGGATGAAGAGGATTGGCATGTTTTCTTCGACTGTATTACTACTATCCATTGTTGGAGAGATGCATGTTTGTCTTCTATTAATGAACCCCGTTTACATACTCTGAGTGATGCCAAATCACTGATTCTGGACATTTGCAATAAAGAGGATAAGAGGGATGCCGGAAGATTTGTTGTAATAATGGAGGTGCTTTGGAAGAACCGTAATAATGTTGTGTGGAATAATGATAGAGGAGACATACCAAGGTTAGATTTGCAAGCCTATTTTAATTGGCATGATTGGTTTGTTGCTCGTGAGGTTCAAGATATTTCTAATGGTGTTTAGATCCCCTTAACCTGGAGCCCCCCGGTGGTGGGTTGGTTAAAATGCAATACAGATGCGGGGTTTAATACCTCTCATAATTCTACTAACAGGGGTTGGTGCTTCCGAAATAATATTGGAAGTTTCATTACTGCAGGTATTGCTTGGGATGTCGGCACTATGTCCATAGTCGAAGCGGAAGCCTTGGCTTTGAAAGAAGCGATGCAACATGCTATTAGTTTAAATATGGGGTGTGTGATTTTTGAAAGTGACTCTCAGGTGGTGGTTCAAGCTGTCAACTCTAATGCTACAGGTTGTTCGGAGTTAAGTTTTATTTTTCTTTCTATTAAGCGGTTGTTAGTTTCTTTTCCTAACTTTGGGGTGAAGTTTGTAAAACGCCAAGCCAATATGGTTGCCCACTCGTTAACGAAGGCGGCCAATTCTTGGTCTAGGCGTAGTTCCTTAAGTATTATCCCTTCTTGTAACGAATTTCATTTGATTAATGACATGAATTAATTTGGTTTTTGTCAAAAAAAAAAAATACAAAGGAAAATGGCTATGTTATTAAAATATTAGTATATTTTATACAAAAGCTTGTCATTTTTTTGCGTGTGATTTTTTTTAGAGAAAATATATGAAATTCAACCGCATTTTTTTTAAAGCGAGGGCTTTTTTTATGCATAATTTTTTTAAGAAAACACATACAGAAAAATGAGAGTAATTTTTATATAAAAAACACTCTTCATTTTTTTCTTAAAATCTTACACTTACCTCAAATCCTCATTTCACAAAGAATAGAAGGTTTTTTTTTTATTTAAACTGAAAATTTCATTAATAGGAGAAAAAAGAACAAGTCCCTTAAGGGGAAATCAACTTATGTTTGGGAAAACCAAATTTGTTGAACATAAATTCCTCCCTAGCTTTTCTGTGACAACATAGTTATACCACTTGAAGAATTTAAATCTATACCTTAAGTTAGAGATGGCGTCCGCACACAAATTCTCTTCCCTAAAGATGAGTTACAAGAAAACCTTTATGCTTGAAAGAAAAGAGACAGTTTTTCCATCGGTTTCTTAGATTCCAAGGAACCAATCACTCATTAAGGACCACCCTAGTAACAATGAGAGAGTCAGATTCAATCCAAAGATTTTACCACTTCTTATCATTGGCTATCTCAATCGCCATGATCACACCCATGAATTCCGCCAACAAAGCATTACCATTACCAATGAAATAAGAGAAAGATCCTACATGCTCTCCAAAAGAGTTCTGAAAATGGCTCCACAAGAACAAGCTTTCGGAGTGCCAATAGCTGCACCATCTGTATTGACCTTTATCCATGTAACGCCGCGATTATTTAATTATTTATTTAATTAAATATTATTATTTCATTTTCAAAAATTATCGGTTGAAAAGTATATTTTGACAAATAAATGGTTATGTCGGCAAATGGATTATTATATCGACAGGATATTATTAAAAGTGATGTATTGGTCGTTTTAAGTTATTGGACTTATTGGGCCTAAATTGGTTTGTGAAGAATAATAAAGAGAGAGTGTTAACTAAGCCCAATTGGAATGATAAATTAGGGTTTTAGAGATGTGTGAGTAGTGTTGTCATTTTGGGGGAAAACAAGTTGTGAAGAGAAGGAGGCAAGTCTTGGAGAAGATGAACAAATCTTTGAGATTTCCGTCCATGGTGCCAAATCGGAAGTGTGAATCGGAGACCCATCAAGTTGCTCCAAGTTGAATGAGGTAAGGGTGAGATTCTCTTCCTATAATGGGGCCTATGAGCAATTGTATGTTGGGGATTAGGGATTTAGATTCTTGCAATTTCTTGTGTTAATTTATTGTTTGAAAAAGGACTTTGCCATGAAATCGATTGAGTTAGCTGTTGTATTCTTAATTTACTGTCTAGGAATGATTTTCTGTGTTATAAATTATCGTATGAAAACCTAGAAACAGAACTGAATGAGCGTATCCCTGTTTACTGAGGAGGCTGCCTCAAACCTATACTTGGTGGAAACGCGCGCCCCTTTGCATTGGAGGAGGCTGTCTCAAGCTAACTATGTGCCTCCATCGTTTTTCTTCTTATTTTACTATTGTATGGAAATGGTCTTTCACTTCTAATGATTCCCAGGAGATGCCCGCTCCATTATAATTTAAGTTCCTTGCTTTTCTTTTCATTTGCTTTGGAGACACGGGTCTCATGTTGGAGGTGAGTTCCTTGTTTTTCTTTGATTGCCTGAGACGCTGGTCTCATTATACGGAGATGCCCGCCGTAGCCTTAAGTCACTTGTTCCTTCTTTTTCCTTCTTTTGAGACGCTGGCCATGGGTGAATGGGGTTGGCCGTCCCATGCTCCACCATAAATGGAGATGGTCGCTTATTAATGCATTTTAATTCACATTCTTTCATATTTATATTAAGCATTTCTATGTTTTTCTTTATTTATTTTTATGTTTTATATTGTTTTTCCATTTTAGTTTATTTTTGGTTTAATTTAATTTTCGCACTTTATTTTTCAGCTTAAGCTGTCTGCACGGAAATGATCATAATTGAAGTTCTAGGAATCCGATTGAGGGGTTCTAATAATCGTCGGAAAGCTAAGAGAGGGAGCTACGACTTTGGTGTAGGAGTTGAAGTCATATTCGGATCCTATATTTTCCAAATTTGCGTTTGAAGCTGCAACACTAGTTTATTTTCAGTTTTGGGTCATTAGTAGTGGGCCTGGGTTTTGTAATTTGACCTAGTTGGGTCATAAACCATTTTTGGTTGTTCTCTCTATTACCTAGCAGCCGTGGTACTCTTCATCTTAGAAAATTTCACGAGAAAAAATATACGCTTTGTAGAACTCATGGAGAACTAAACCTTCCGGACGGATTTGCTGTATTCAGGCTTGACGAAAACACTTGGTCGAAAAAGGTTGGAGAAACATCCTTATAAACTACAGGCTTGACGAAAACACTTGGTTGAAAAGATTTTACACTATAAAATAGAAATGGGCATCTTGTTACATGAAGAAGGCTTTTATATTAGGAATGTGAAGCACCCAACTTAGCGAAAGTGTGAATGTAAATATTAAAAGTATTAAGAATGTTATAGAAGAAAAATATATATAATTAATCAAAGTCTGAATAAAAGGAGCGTCAAGAGATACCAAGACTCCTAAACTCGTATTTTGATATATTGTGACAAATGTCTTACCCATTATACAAAATATTATCAACAAAGTTCATGGCCCTTTTAACACCATTAACACAACTTTTACAAGCAATAATTAAAATCAACTAAGAAATAGATCCAAAGCTCTTTGTCTGCAGTATTGCAAAGCTTTATACAAGTATCATTCAACACTTCCATCTAATCCAAAGCAACCAAGAATTACATCCAAAGCTATTTGTCTACAATATTGCAAAGCTTCAAGCCAGAATATGTAAAACAAGCCAATTGTAACATTTTCAATATCTTCACAAAAGAAATTTGTAACTTCAACAAAAGAAATTTGTAATAGCATATTCTTTCTATTACATTAAAGATAATAATCAAGCAGTAACTACATATTTTCTAAACCACATGTTGATGTCCTCTTTTATTCAATTTCTCCCGTTCTTTGTTTTTCTACAGCAAATACACCAAAAAAACAAATCTAAATAGAGAAAAGGAGAAACAAACAAATGGAAAATACCGAAGATTAGAAACTACTAGTGCATGTAAGAAAGATGATGAAGTGAGGTCGAACTCATGTTGTCAATATGTTCCCATTCATATTCCCTATTATCAACATGTTGTAGGAGTCTCATGTCTCTAAATCCGTCTCATGTGTCGTCATCGTTGTATTTGTCGTCGTCAGAGTTACGACGACAAGGATCGTCTCTATCGTAGTTGATGGTCGAGGAGTGATAAAGTCCAAAATGTGTTGATTATTTGTATTAAATAGTGGCACTTATTAACTTGGTTCATTGGATTCACAAGTCTAAACCTCAACTTTTGTATAAATAGATTTATAGTTTTGTCGTATAAATATTGTGTAGATTGATCATTTGCAACTCATTTTGTAGGTATGTGTATACATTGGAAGAGCTTTGGTAATCAAAAGACAAAGAAATTGCTTAACCATGAAATTTTGGAACAAAACATGTTTGCTGAGTTTCGTGCTGAGCACAATCATAGCACAAAAAGTACGGACATCCAAGCTAAGCCCCAAAAACTGCGCTAAGCCCCATTTATGGCAGTTTAAGAATTTTTTGTAGTTGTGCTCAATGCCAAATCTGGGGCTACGTGCGGCCTGCTTCATTAGATTTGTATTAATAGCTTTTAACTTCATATTTTTAGGAAGATACATTATTTTGGAGATAGAGAAACATGCCAAACAAAAAGAAAGGGTGATTCGTTTATAACGAAAGCTGGATTCGTCAATAGTTGGGAAATCAACATTGATGCTCATTCATTTCTTTTCTTCACATTTGTATCAGGTTATCATGAGTAGCTAAACTCCTTTTCTTGTTGGAATTGGATGTAGTTCACCATAACAATATGTATGTTTATTGATCACGACGTTATAAACAATCTATTTATGCATTAATATCGATGTTATCTTTGTTTCACTGTTTAACTTTATATATTTGAATTGATATTGAGAAATAAGGTTCAAATCTTGATCTAAGATAATCATCTATTAGATTCTAAATTCTAGACATTGATTTAGTTTTAACATTCACCGTAAGTATCAATTCTTAATGCTGTCATATTGTTTAATAGAATGAGAGATCGTCAATTAAATAATAAGGTAGAAACCTCATCAGAAGTTTAGACATAAACTCTGTTAGTGAGCGATACGTGATGATATTGATAAATGTTTAGATTATGTATAACTGATTGGTAAATTATGTAGTCTATTGGTGGATGGAATCAAATCCCGGCAAACTCTCGTATCTCTGAAACTTTATCTATCATTTATCGATTTACATTTTGCAACTTTAAACCATCAAACATCTTGCAAACTTCCGCTTAAAACCATAGTAATTATTGAACGACATTAATATCACATTAGTCTCTATGGATACGATAAAACAAATACTTACTTTTGATTGCTCAACATCAAGAAGGCACAATCATTATTTTCATTTTTTGCCCTCATTTTTTATTTAGGGATTTTGGGTATTTAATTTATTTTTTACTTTTTTAATTTTTTTATTACTATATTGATTTAGTGACTAAAATTTCGTGAAGGAAAGAAATGTTAAAGATTTTTGAAGGACAAGATCCATCTCCCTCAGTAGGAAAAAAAACACTCTATGATCTTATGAAATCTTTTTTTGTTTTATAAATTTGTTGGTTAATTTATTGAATAATCAATATATTTGATTTATTATATAATCTAAATATATTAGTTATTGAATGAATTTAAAAAATAAAATTTCTCTGACTAAAAAAAGCATAATTTTTTTAAATAAATTTTTAAATATTCATAAATTTTACTCTGAGTATGAGTATCGGTACCTCTAAACAAATTGTATTTAATTTTTAATTTATTTTAAAATAAATTATTATAAAAAGTAATATGACACATTCTATGAATACATAATTAATAGATAATCAAATTCTATAGGTACCAGAGTGTTATGCTTTTTTATAAGAGTTAAACGTTATTTTGTCCCTTGCCATTTGGGGCGAATCTCAAAAACAATCCTGTAAAAAAAAACATAGATTCCGTCCCTGCCATTTGTAGATTCCCCTGTTTTGCCCCCTCACTGAATGTGGTCAACAAAAATGATGATGTGGCGTGTTGTGTTGGATCTTTTTTATTTTTCTAATTGCTGACGTGACTGCCATCTGGATTTTTTATTAATTTTTTTAAAAAAAATATATTTTTTTAAAAAAATTATTATTTTTAAATTTATATTCACACTTTTTAATTTATTTTATATAAATTATTGGTTTAAATGATAAAATATGATAATGTACTCAAAAGTTTAGTATGGTGAGAGTACAACCCACCACCTTGACATCACAATACTAACAAGGTATCCATTAGGCTACATGATTTTTATTGTAATACCAATGCACTTAGTTATTTTTATAGCATGCAAACGCTTTTTAAAACTGAACCAACTAAGACTAATAAAATAAGACTAAGTTAATTAAAACTAAATTAATTAAATTAAATTATAATTAAACATAATTAATTAAAACTATACTAAACTAAATTAATTAACACTAAACTAATTAAAAATAAATTAAACTAAACTGAGTTTGATTTAGCATATATACTAACGTTAATTTTAAAATAAATTAATATATTAAACTAAAACTAATATAAATTAAAGTGAATAAATTAAAACTAACTTAACTAAATTGAGTTAAATAACACATTTTAACGTTGAATATATAAAACTAACTTAATTAACACATTTTAACGTTAAAAAACTAAACAAAATTAAATAAACTAAATTAATATTGTTATATTCATTTTTTTAATGTTAAAAAACTAAACTAAATTAAATAAACTAAATTAAAATACTTAATAATAATAAATTAATAAAATTAAAATAATTAATGTTAAATACTTTTACTTTAATTTATGTTTTTAGTTTATTATAATTTTATTATTTTCAGTTTATTATATATATTTACGTATGAAAAAAAATAAATTTGGCCAACATGAAAAAAAATTTAATTTAAAAAAATAATAATTTTTTTAAAAAAAATTAAATTATAAAAAAATAAATATATGAAGTTGGCAGCCACGTCAGCAATAAAAAAATAAAAAAATCCAACACAGCACGCCACATCATCATTTTTGTTGACCACATTCAGTAAGGGGGCAAAATAGGGGAATCTAAAAATGGCAGGAACGAAATCTGTGTTTTTTTTTACAGGGTTGTTTTTGAGATTCGCACCAAATGGCAGGGGCAAAATAACGTTTAACCCTTTTTATAAATATATTTTGAATAAGAGAATAGCAAAGTGTATTTATAATTTAATGCATTTGTTACCGCTATTTTTAATATCTAATTTTGACTAAAAATATAAATAAACAAAAAAAAAATTAACAATGATAGTACCGACTTGCGACTACGAACATGAATACATCCATCCAACGTTTGACTTCACTTTAGCACGAGATCTTTATTCTTCAGGGTAAAAATAGTATGGCTTCAAAGCCAAGAAATTTAGATCTTGTTCACAAAATTAGCAAACACCCATTTCATATCTAGCCTTCAAATCAAGCTACAATGGAAAAAGTTTTGATTTTGCTGCTTTTTGTGCTACTGGGTTTCACTAGTTTCACTGTTGAAGCAGCTTACAAAGCACCGCGGAGGATCCACACACTGTTCTCAGTGGAATGTGGAAACTACTTCGATTGGCAAACTGTTGGGTTGATGCATAGTTTCAGAAAGGCAAAGCAGCCTGGGCATATTACCAGGCTTCTTAGTTGCACTGATGAGCAGAAGAAGAGTTATAGAGGGATGCATTTAGCTCCTACTTTTGAGGTTCCTTCTATGAGTGTACATCCTGTAACTGGTGACAGGTGAAATTTGGGTCCTTATTTAAAGTTGAAGCAGTTTTTTTTTTTTTTTTGGATTTGAGTTTATATTGTTAGTTGTAGTGAGAGGGAGAGAGAGTAGAGTGAGATAGATGAAGTGGTAAATGTTTTTAAGAAACTCACTTTTGTAATGGTTTGGATGTGTCACATCCAGACAAATCTCGTCTGGATGCTTATATCCAGACGAATCTCGCCTGGATTTGTGCATTTGGAGAGAGGTAAAATTGCAAACAATAATGAAAAAATAGGTTTTTTAGAACATTGGGAGGTGGGAGTGGGATGCAGCCTCTTGGCCTAGTGGTTGTGTGGCCAACTCTAGGAAGGGACGGGTTTGGGTTGACGTTCCGTACCAAGGTTCGATTATTGATGGTGTAAAAGAAAATGGTCGCGACTACCATTATGCGATAGGCTTTGATTGAAAGCTTTAAGATATACTAGATTTTGGATGAAAAATAGTTAGCTGAGAATGAGATAGGATTGGTTCTCATTAGGGATTGTCCTATTCTATGAGTTGCTTCTACATGTAGTTATGTTTTATTTAGCAATTGCTTGTTTTTTTTTTTCATGTTGCATGGAACATACAGATGCAGATGACAGTTACTCCTTCTATTCCTAAACTTTGATATTTTTTGGAATTTGCACATAGGTTTAGACAGTTATTGGTTTTGTTTTGTGTTGCCTGGAACATACCGATGCAGACGACAGTTACAATATGCTTTTCAGGATTTTATGAATTTGAAGTCGTTTGCCATAATAAGATACGTATGTGACTACTGTATTACAAAAGTAAAATCCTTTTTAAACATGGTTGGTAAATTCTGTCCACTATGCAGGTACCCTGCAATAAACAAACCTGCTGGGGTTGTATATTGGCTCAAACATAGTAAAGATGCAGAAAATGTTGACTGGATTCTCATTCTAGATGCAGACATGATAATCCGCGGTCCAATTAGACCTTATGAAATTGGTGCAGAGAAAGCAAAACCTGTTGCAGCATATTATGGGTATTATTCATTAAAACCCAGACTAGAGTGGTTTTGATTTTCGGCTTTGGATCAAGTCATTAAACTTTCTTGTCTTAATATCTTGAAATAGTATGCGCTGTGTGTTTTTCTGCATTAACATTTAAACATGTCATAAACATGACAAATATTCCTTCTCTAGGTATTTAAGAGGTTGTGACAATATTTTGGCTCAGCTCCACACGAAACACCCGGAAAAATGTGACAAAGTTGGCGGGCTTTTGGCTATGCATATAGATGACCTACGAGCTTTGGCACCTATGTGGCTTTCGAAAACAGAAGAAGTTCGGCAAGATAAGGCTCACTGGGGAGCAAACATAACTGGTGACATATATGAGAAAGGATGGATCAGTGAGATGTATGGATACTCTTTTGGTGCTGCAGAAGTGAGTTTTTACTCTCGCAATGATTTTTTTATTTTTTATTTCAAGAATTACTTCTATACTTAATGACCATATTCATCAAGCACTACATTTCCAGTTCTTGAACTATTTAACTTTTGCTAATTGTTTTTCTTTTGACCTTCTTTTCAATTGTTTCCTTCGTGTGCTCTTCTGTTGTTCACAGGTTGGGCTCCGACACAAAATCAATGATAATTTAATGATATACCCTGGTTATGCTCCCCGAGAGGGTGTTGAGCCAATTCTTCTTCACTACGGTCTGCGGTTTAGTGTTGGGAATTGGTCATTTAGTAAGGCTGATCATGATGAGGACGATGTCATTTATAACTGTGGCCGGCTCTTTCCTCAACCTCCTTACCCTAGAGAGGTGAATACGTTGGAAACTGACCCGAATCTAAGACGAGGACTATTTTTGAGTATAGAGTGCATAAACATTTTAAATGAAGGTCTTCTTATACATCACGCATCAAATGGTTGTCCTAAACCACCATGGTCTAAATACTTGAACTATTTAAAAAGCGGAACCTTTGCTAAACTAACTCGACCAAAATATGCGACTCCAGCTACTTTAGAAATGATGGATGATAAAATTCAAGAACAGGTTGATCATGATTCTTCCAAGCCATATCCTAAAATCCATACTATATTTTCAACCGAATGTAGCTCGTACTTTGATTGGCAGACTGTGGGACTTATGCATAGTTTCCATTTAAGTGGACAGCCCGGAAATATCACTCGACTTCTCAGCTGCTCTGATGAGGACTTAAAGCTATACAAAGGCCGTAATTTGGCTCCCACACATTATGTTCCTTCTATGAGTCAACATCCATTAACAGGCGATTGGTAATTTTGCGTGTTTCAACTGTATTATGTTTACGTAACCTTAGATTTTATCACACATAATTTCTGTGTTTTATTTCAGGTATCCAGCAATTAACAAACCTGCTGCAGTCCTCCACTGGCTTAATCATGCAAATATTGATGCTGAATTCATTGTGATTCTTGATGCTGATATGATAATGAGAGGCCCAATTACACCATGGGAATTCAAAGCTGCCAGGGGCAGGCCTGTTTCAACTCCGTACGAGTAAGCCTGATGAACTTGATTTACCTTTTTTTTTTTGTTTTTATTTCTTTCGTTTCAAAAAGTCTAGTATCGAAACTCGCATACATGTAATTTTTAACTTGGATACTATTATGCCGTATGAAATTTCAATTTTTGTTTATTTATTTTGACATGCTAGCTACCTTATTGGATGTGACAATGAGCTTGCGAAATTACATACTAGTCATCCCGAGGCTTGTGACAAGGTTGGTGGCGTAATTATTATGCATATAGATGATCTGCGCAAATTCGCTTTACTATGGCTGCATAAAACGGAGGAGGTTCGAGCTGATAGAGCTCATTATGCCAGAAATATAACAGGAGACGTTTACGAATCTGGCTGGATTAGCGAGATGTACGGTTACTCTTTTGGCGCAGCAGAGGTATTTTATTACAAAAAGATAAAATAAAATCAAATTGTTTTCATCAGTTAACTAGCGAATTTATAGAAATAAGCTTATGGACATGTGATAAGCTGCTTCCATAAGCTTTCCGAAGTAGTCTCACGGGAACGAATTTCACTAATGTAACCTCTAATTTTGTTGATGCAGTTGAAATTAAGGCATACTATAAACAGAGAAATAATGATATACCCGGGATATGCTTTCGAACTTAGCATCAAATACAGAGTTTTCCACTACGGACTGCAGTTCAGTATTGGGAACTGGAGTTTTGACAAGGCCAAATGGCGAGAGATCGATATAGTCAACAAATGTTGGGCCAAGTTTCCAGAACCACCCGATCCATCAACTCTCGACCATGATAATGAGAAAAGTTTACAGCAAAACCTTCTCAGTATAGAATGCGTCAAGACACTGAATGAAGCACTGCGTTTGCATCATGAGAGAAACGGGTGTAATCGCGGTAATTCCATATCCACATCAAAAGGAGATGCTACAGATGAAAGTGTAATCTCAAAGCATATTTTAGCAAATGATTCAGAGGAGTTGGCAAGTGTTGATAGTGATAGAATGGGGATTCCAAATTCTTTTAGATTTTGGGTGTTGTTTTTATGTGTATTTTCTGGATTAGGTTTCTTGGTAGTGATTTTTTGGGTGCATTCAGGTCAGAAAAGAAGAGGAATGAAAATGAAACACCATAGAGTTAGAAGAAGAAACTTGTATCCTTGATATACATATTTTGGCCTTCATGTACCTCTACTATTTTTTTCTTATTCTTTGATATTGTTTAATATTTTTTTCAACTCTGAAAATAAATTGTTTTGTTGTTTTAGTTCATAATGAAATTTTATTATTTTGATTATTGAATTTAACTGAAACCGTGTATTGAAAATTGGCAGAGGATGGTCTTTGTTTAAAATAGAAATATTTTCAAATAGAGCTTGGTGGAGAGAACAATTATAAGAGGAAAAGTTAACCTCTCTCTCACCTTAGGGTTTTGATAAAGCCAAATGGAGATCATCAATTTTTTGCTCAATCCGTTGCCTCAAGAAGATAAGAAAAGTTTGTTCAAGTCCATCAATTCATATTTTCATGACTCAGTCATAGTTATCTGAAAATATGATAAGGAATTTTTTTTTTCTTTTCAATTTATGGGTTTTATGTTTTTTCACGAAGTATACTTTTAGATTTTTTTTTGGAAGTATATTTCCACACTTCTATTATATATATTAAAAGAGACTCTCAATGTATTTGACACATAAAATTATTTTTGCCACATCACTCATAATTATGTGTGACAACTTCTAAATTTATCTTCACTTTTTAAAAATCACATGAGTCTCTACTTGAGCTCACGAGTTTGAATCCTGAAAAATACAAAAAATATATTAATCTAATAACTACTTGCATATTTTAATAAAAGTTATAAAGCAATATTTATATTTTTCTTATAATAATTTTTTAATTATAAAATTAAAAATAACAAATATATTAACTTAATAATTACTTACATATTCTCATAAAAACTTATAAAACAATATTTCTATTTTTTTTTGCAATTATGTTTTAATTAATAAAATTAAAATAAAAAAAATTTACATATTTTTTTTCTTTTTCATATACGACTCTTTCATCGTATCATTTTCAACAAAGAATAGTATTATGACAAGTCAATTGTTAGTTTTAATATTTAATATTAAAATCACTTTGTAAGAACTCAAATACATTTTTTAATATATTTATGTTTGTTTAACAATTTTAGATAGAAAAAAAGACAATATAATACGTATATCATTTTCTTATATATCAATAACATATTCAAAGTTTAACTCATTACAATATTTTATTCTTACTATAAAAAGTATTTTAAGAGATATGGATTTAAAACTTATTTTGAACTAAAAATTCTAACACAAGAATCACTCCAATTAAATATGTTTAGTTAACTAAATATATTTTCTAAAATTCATCACTTCTCAAAAAACAAAATCAGATATTAAATTTTTATATGAGGTCACAAGTTCAAATCCTAACAAATATAAAAATATATTATTCCAAAATGTAATTTTGTTAACATTAGAATAACAAAATTTAAAATTTAATAGTAATATATCCTTTATATAAAATAAATTTACTTTTTTAAGAGACAATTTAATTCTACACAAATAAAATCATATCTAAAAAATTATTTTAATTATTTTAATTACATAAAATATGAAAAATAAATTAAATATATCCGTGCAACGCGCAGGTTATTTTTTAATTTTATTTTAAATGATGGTGTGACTCAATTGTTCATAAATTTGATATATTTAAGATTCGTCCAAAAATATATGTCCGAAGTTGAAATGTATTAATGTATTTTTACGAGATGAACTAATAATGTGGTACATTAAAACTTTCCTCTTTTTATTTTATCGTCAAGAGTTATTTCTTAGATACGTGACCACCTCAAGCTTGACATTGCATCTAGGGGTAAAAATAGGCTAGGCTAGGCTTTATAAGGCCTGGGCCTGGCCTACGATCAACTTGAAAGGCCTGAGTCTGGCCTGTGGCCTATAATAGGCTCTCTTTTTTGGTCTAACCTGTCCTTTTTAAAAGTCTGGTCTGACCTGAAAGCCTATTTAAAAGCCTACTTTTCGTTGTGGTTTTCAATTAATTCATATTATTTTAAGAAACTTTATAAGTCGGCATATATATGCATATATAGGCTAACCTATTTAGCCTTTGTTCTAATATAAATGCATATATAGGTTTGTCTATTTAGTCTTTTTTAAATATATATATGTAAATATAAACCGACCTATTTAAGCTATTTTTAATATACATGAAAATATAGGCCGACCTATAAGGCTTCATAAGTTTTTTTAATAGCCTAAGTCTAACTTATTTTATTAAATAGGCTTTTAAAAAAGCCTAAGCATGACCTTTTTGTTAAATAAGCCTGATCTGGCCTGACTTTATATAAGCTAGACCATAGGCTTCTGTAGACCGATCTGGCCTATTTCCACCCCTAATTGCATCCATCTATCGAATTCACATCTTTGTTAGTGACTTTAAAATGGTTATGGAAAGCCACACCAGAAACTACACTCGCCCACCGCATAGAAATTTCTTAATAATGATAGCCATCACACATGGAATATAGAAATTAATGGAAATTTCTTTACCCACCTCCTAACCTTCTTGGTCACCTCTGGTGAATTTACAAAAATACCCCTTGTTTCGGAAGTTCATTTCCGAAAACATACTTTTATTGAAAAAAAAGGTGTTTTCGGAAATGCATCTCCGAAAAGGTGAATATTATAATGAAAAATATTGATTTCGGAGATGCATCTCCGAAATAAAGTTGTTTTTCAGAAAATTTGTGTATTCGGAAGTGCATCTCCGAATTCACCAAGGAATTCGGAAATGCACTTCCGAAATAAGGTCTGGACAGAAGGAAAATAACAAACAAGAACTCAACATCACTGAACCAAACCCAACCCTTGTTCACCTACCTCCTCCTTTTCATATTCCCGGTAATTACACTTTCTTTACTTTTACTGTTTTTTTGTTCTTACATTCCACTCACATTACTCTCATGATCATGAAACCCTCACATTACTCTCATGATCATGAAACCCCAATGGGAAAATACACCTAATTTAGGGTTTGTTTTGATTATTCATCCAATGTTTTTACCAAGAGGTGTAGAAATTGTTGCCCTTTTGTTAACACAGCTGTTATCATTTAAACATGTTGTAAAATATCTTGTAGGATACTGTATGAGTACAGTTAATGAGTACTAGGACATTCATATATATGAAGCGTGCTTTAGTCAAGTTTAATCCGATTGACTCTCATATGAGTGGGAATTTGAAAAGTCCCGATCCTGATGATAAAAGAATGAGGTTAGAAAGACGATGGAGGAGACGCTGCAACAGGTTAGAAAGTCCTGATCCTCTAGAAATCCATACCACATTGTAACTTACCAACATAATAAACAACAACAAAAACTATATACTTAAGGTTCAAAAAACTTATGAGCAAACTATACTTACATCATAGTGGTGTAGATCCTTATCAGCCACTCGCAACTGAAAATGATTAGCACGAACTTGAATTTTCCTTCCCAATTGACCGTAACCAGGTCGGTTAGGGAACCTAACCGCCTTCTGAGACGACGGAGCCGGCTCTAGAGTAGCCTTCTGTTTAACTTCGGCAGGCTCTCGATGGAAATCGGAGCCGAACTCAAGGAAGCAACCGGCGCAGCAACAAAAGAAGTAACAACCGGCGCTGCAACAGATGGAACAAACGGCGCTGCAATAGGTGGACGAACAACCGGAGCTGCAACATATGGAGGAAAAATGGGTGAGAGAGCAGGCTTTTAAGTAGGAAGAAAAGGCACTTCGAAATTTCAAATCAGGTTGATTACAACTCGTTCTGCATTTACTATCATTTAAGAGACTTCCCAATTTACTATCAATGCGATTATAATTTTTGTCCTGTAATGGTGAATAATTAAGACACTCATTTTTTTAATTTTTTTTTATAAATATATAAGAATTATTATAAATATATAAATAAAAAATAATAACTTATTTTGTAAGTGAAATTATTTTAATTTTTTTAATTAAAATTATTTTAAATTTTAAAATATGAATCAGGATAGAAATATATAATAACTATTATTCATAACTCATAAATTATATCAAAATATATAATTATTATTATTCATTACTCATAAATTATATCAAATTTATAATATGTGAATTAATTAATATCCTAAAATTAATTTTTGGGATTTTTTTAGATTTTTTTTGTTGTTTCGGAGATGCATCTCCGAATTAGTCAAAATTTTGGGATTTTTTCGGAAATGCACTTCCGAAGTCTGGAAAAATTTAGAAAAAAAATAGTTCAGAAATGTATTTTCGAAGTGGGGTAAAATGGAATTTTCGCTGGGGGTGACCCTCGTAGGGAGGTGGTAAAGAAAAAACCAAATTAATTTATATGGCTTTAAGAATTTGTTATTCCGTGGATGAGTAGTATATAAATTCTTGTATGTTGCATTATTTTCTCTTTGGGGGATGACTTGTTAAAACAGATTTTCATCTATTAATTCAGCCAAGTTGATCCAATACTTTATTTCTTTTTTTATTGTTAGGTGCAGATGCTCATATAAGTTCTTCACAAAGGGTCTACTGATGATGATTGGCCCGACCCAACATAATACAAGATTTAAGACGGATATTAAAACAAGTATTTTATTTCATTCATTATCATTAAAATATTTGATTTTTAGGAGACGTTTTAAAGATTACATTTTTTTTTTATCTATTATGAAATTAATGCTAAAATTGGTAATTAGATATTTACATTTTTTTTTATCCAGGTTGAATTACTCCTCAAAATAATTGATTTAAAAAATATTGTTTTAATTTTAGGAGACATTCTTAGATATTTTTACAATTAAATTTTTTTGTATCTATATTATGAAATTAATATTAAAATTGTTAGTTAGATATTTATATTTTTTATCAAGGTTGAAATATTTCTCAAAATAAATGATTTAAAAAATATTTATATGTTTTAATTTTTATGCAAGGTAAGAATTACAAATATTTTTAATTTCAAAGTTAAATATTAAGTTGGTATTATAATTATATATAGGCAAAATATTCATTTTGGTCCTTTAATTATATATGGTTCACTTTGCTCCCTTAATTTTTTTTCGTGTCACTTTGGTCCTTTAATTTTTTTTAAACATAACCACGTCAGTCCTTCCGTTAGTGAACCGTTAGTAAAAGTCCGAAAATAGGTTCTAGGTGGCAGTTGACTTGCTGAGGTGGTTAGGTGGAGTCCAAACGACAAATAAAATGAAGGGATAACACAATGTTAGTCAAAACGAAACGAAGGGTAATTGCTTTTCTGAAGTCACATACTCGAATACAAAAAGGCGATTGTTGAAGCGATTGTGAAGGCGATTTCAAAGAAAGGTGCTTGCGAAGGGCTCAACCTGCGTTTGAAGGGACGACTGAAAACACAGTTTCGATTCCAAGTAAGTATTATCTGTATGTTTTCGTAATTGGATTAGGGCTTTGTTTAGATTTTGGTATTTGGTAGATTTAGGGCTTTCGATAGATTTAGGTTTTAGGTAGATTTTGGTCCTTTTTGTTTGTTTTTGAACTGTGTTAAGGGATGATTACTATTTGAATAAGGTTAATGAAAGAATTTCTGAAGCTCAAAATTCACCACAATGGTGAATTCCTTGATCCTGAATTGTGTGTATGAAGGACGATTACTATTTTGAGTTAGCTGGTGTATTGAATGAGTTAGATTATAGGGACAATGTTGAGAAATTGTATTACAATGACCCACAATTTGGGATGAATGCCTTGACTAAGGTGCTCTAGAAAGTGCATACCTCTATAGGGTGCACGAAAGTGTTGATATCTACATTCAACACAGTTTGTCTCAACCTAATTATTGTGATGGTCCTGTGGATAATGTTGATGAGGGGTCCGACAATATTGTAGATGAGGTGGAAGAGTTTCTTAACAAGCTGCTTGATGACATTATGGATAAGTTGAATGAGTCTAATGTTTTTTTGGAAGAAGGTAATGCTGGATTGAATTGTGTGAATGTTGTTGTGGAAGAAGGTAATGTTGGATTGAATGATGCTAATGTTAGGGTGGAAGGTGATAATGCTGGATTGAATGATGCTAATGTTGGGGTGAAAGGTGACAATGCTGGATTGAATAATGCTAATGTTAGGGTTAGAGGTGACAATGTTGGAGTGAATGATGCTAATGTTGGGGTTGGAGGTGACAATTCTGGTGTGGAATCAAATAATGTTGAAGTGGAATTAATAAATGTTGGAGTGGAAGCATACAATATTAGTGAAGTGCATGATGAATACAATTATGATGATAGTGAGGATGAGATCTACCAGTATGATAATGCTCTTGAAGTAACATTTGAAGATGAATATGATGAGATGGATGAAAATGAACTTGCTGATCTCTTTATATGTGAAAGTGATGGAATTGCTAAGGAGAAAGGAAAGTATGAAAAGATATAGAAGAATATAAGGGGAGTAATAATGATAATGATGATCTTCAAAGTGGTTGTGATAGTGATGACACTAGTGGAGTTAAAAGGAAAAAGTACCCAATTTTCAAAGCAAGAAAAAATATGTCCAACTACAAATGGGAGGTATCAATGTATTCTACTTCAAAGAACGACATTAAGGATGTAATAGCCTCATATGATGTTCATAATGGTAGAGACCTAAAGTTCAGAAAAACATACTCCTAAAATAGCTTAAAAAAACTTACACATAACATTACATAACAGATAATGTTCAATGATTTTTTCCACTTCAACATCTTGTTCAGTTGAATTTGAATTTCCATCACCGTATTCCCTAGTTCTTCATTTCTAACCCTCAATTTTTCATACTGGTTTTTGGTTTCATAAAAATATCTTGCTATGCATTCCAAACTATTCATCAATACTTGATTTATGTCTTTTTCCAATTCCTCATGAAACCAAGAGAAAAAACCACACCCTTTTTGCAAGGATCCCTGCAAATTTCAGATATGGATCAAAAGTTGTTTACCATTTTTAACATACCCAAACAGAAATTAGGATTTACCTTATAATTGTAACAACCCTAAAATTTCTTTCTAAATTTTTTCTCAGTAGTTGCCCCACGAAGCATAACATTATCTCCATAATGGAAATTTGATACAAATCGCGAGCTAGTGTATACACATGACTCACAACTTTCATAAATTTTCCGCTTCATATGCGAAGAACACTGGATGGCCTTCATCATTCAGTGACCAACACGAGTTTAACAAGATCAGAACGATGATGGTGGGTACGAAGAAGATTTTGAACACAAGAATATTTTAAACAAGAAGAAGATTTTGCCCTAATTTTGAAGAAGATGGAAATGATGATGGTGAATAACGCAGAAGAATAGGGAATATAAAGAAGATGATGAAACCTTACCATTTCATCTGCCACGTAGATAAAATAAATAGACGTTTGAGGCCAACTGGCGAAAGGGTCTTGTTTGCATCTTTTAGAAAATTAAAGGACCAAAGTGAACCATAGGGTATAGTTAAGAGACCAAAATGAGTATATATATATATATATATATATATATATATATATATATATACATATCTTTTGTACTCGATACTAATTTATGTATTGAAATTACTCTTTGATTAGTAAATAAATACTTTGTTTCCTTATTAAAAGAAAAACAAAAGAACTAAAAAAGTCATTAGTCCTAAAAGAAAAAATATAGTAAAAGTATGGCTACTATACAACAACTAGATTTAATCACAAGATCTTCCAGATAAATAACCATTCACTAACCAGCTAAGCAAAGCAAACAGTTTAATAGAAACTTTGCTATACAAAAAAATTTTGAGGCCTAAATATCCTTCAAAAAAATTTCTTTTTAGGCCCAAGACAAGGGCCTAGCCCGCTTTACCCTTGGGATGGGCCTGACTGGTGACTTGTTGGACCATTTACCAATTTTTCATATGCCCTTAAATAACATCATATTTACATCTTTCAAAAGTATTCTATATTTTTTTATTGAAAGATGAAATGTGTATATTTTAAGTCAGCATAATTTTTGTAAAGAGAAGATGAAATTGGAGTCTATACTATATGTAGTAATCTTTATTACTATTTTAAAACTCATTTTTTGTAGCTTTTGTCCTAGTTGAAGGTGAGATAAATAATATTTGAATTTTATTTTTAAAGAATTTGAGAAGGTCTGTCACACCACAACACAAACTCTATTTAATTTTGGACATACATGGATCAATATAAAGTGCAAATAATAATCTTGGAAATGGTTGGCAAGATCTTCCATCTTTACATGTGTATTGTATCAGACACAATGCACAAAATTTCATGTGAGAGATCCATGTAAATATGTGTAATGATATTTATTTATCCTTACTACTATAATTTTTACTTATATGTTTTCATATTACTATTTATTATTTATGTTGACAATACATGATATGCACCAAATAAGCCTACCTTCTAATACTATTGTGAGAAAT
Source organism: Vicia villosa (assembly GCF_029867415.1). NCBI lineage: Eukaryota > Viridiplantae > Streptophyta > Magnoliopsida > Fabales > Fabaceae > Vicia > Vicia villosa. The sequence continues at coordinate 34,090,885 of NC_081185.1, read as the reverse complement.
TTTGTTTGACAAACCTATAAGATTTAAGGTAGGTCAATAACATCCCTATAAAACAATAAACTCAAGTGTATTTTGGGGGTAGGCGATGAGGTCACATGACAACCAACCTTTTTGGATCAATGAACTAAGTGCTTAAGGGCACCCGCAACCTCCCTATCACAATTTGGTAAAATCAACCTGCTAAAAGTTGTGAACACTTTTTAGGAAAAAAGACATAAATGAGAACGATGTTAAGTTATGATAAAAAATACAAAAAAAAATGCATGAAGCATATTTAAGAAGATAGGCACCCATCATGAAAGGGGATAGGCACCCATCATATTGACCACATACCTTATTATCTTCATCTGGGGGGAAACACTCCCGAGTCACATGAAGGATCCACATCAATTTAAAAATGGTCCAAAGCACCATCGCGGTTGAAATATGAAATGATTCCTAATATTTCTCGGTACACCCAAACCTTAGAAATATCTTTCTTCGCCTTCCTTGTTGAAGTTGATGCAATCTCCATGATCGAGAATGTTATGAAGAAAGGAAAATACATAAAAAATATGATGAACGGGAAAATCCTGACACTAGCACTTCCAATAGAAAATGACAACAAAGAAAATCCCCCAAAGAAAAAAGTAGAAAGATCAAGTGTCACTGTTCCAAAACCCTAGAAAGTGGAGAAGAAGCGAAAAAAGCATTAAAAATTATCTTAGAATATGGATCAATCTAACATGTGGGACAAGTATCAGGAAAACATAATCATACGAGCTCAACCAAATGTAAAAACATGAAGCTCGTGAAGAAAAGATAAAGGAAGTAGGAAAGACTCTTTTCCAGGCCGTTAATGGAAGAAAAGATCGAAATAAAGCTTCAGGAATATCTTATACAAAATATATCCTCTAAGGATTGTACGATCCGCTGTGCACCATCAATTGTTGAGATCTCTTAAAAAATTGCCAAGAGTATTCAAGTGCCCTTAGAGAAAGGAAGCATTATCATTTACTAGTATTGAGACACGTGTCAAACGTCCCTAGCAAAAAGTTATTTATTACAGGGAAAGCATTTAAAGCGCTTATTCCAATGACAACAACGTTACATTAAGGAATTCCGCGTCCCTAGATCCATTGGCCATATAGGAACACATCTTACAAACCCTTTCCCTAAAAAGCGTAAACAATGGCTTAGGGGCATCTGTTCTGGGCCGCCTACAAATTCCCATGGATAAAGGTCCCAATAGAAAAATTCAGAACATGAAGACCCATTTTCCTCTCTAAACAACAATTTTGTACGAGAGAACCCTGCTGATCGTCCAAATTAATCTAGTGGCTGATAACACTAAAATGCATCACATATTTGACTCGATTTGCACATGCTTTATCGTTGTTTTATTATCATTCCTAGTATTATGTTGGCGTTTTGTTTTCTTTTCATGTAATTGACCATATGAGAGGCTTACACGAAGAAACGAAGCAAATTGGATGGAAAACGAAGGAAAATGATTAATTTGCACTCAAGGCATTCGTGATCGTGTTCTCTATGGAGAAAGCCAAAGGGCAAGTGGCGTGTTCCACCCACTAACGATTAGGAAGACTTAGTCTTCCCCATTTTGTGAGCATGGAGTTCGCCATAGGGGTTGCGTTTTCCACCCTTTGATTTTTCAGAACGCTGGGAAAGTGGACTTGCGCTTGGTCTCCACTTTCTCCTCTCTCCCCTATATTTTCTCACACGTTTTCAGCAACCGCCATATTTTATGGTTCCTCACATTATAAATAGGATTTTCTTTTCACTTTTTTCGATCATCCAAACTTATTATAACTTAGGCATATATTCATATTAAAAAAGGCTTTAATCCTTCACACCAGAGGATTATTGCATTGTTATTGTTGTCAAGTTTGGAGAATCTTTATTTTGAAGCAATTTATTTCCTCCATTTACATTTTGCATAAGTTTATTTCCCGCATTTACATTCAGTCGAGGTTTATTTCCATCGTACCAGATTCAAGCCTCCCTTTGGAGTAGATTCTTATATAATTCAGCTTTATTTGTATTTTGTCTATTTTACTTTATTTGCACGTTTATTTTATCGCACTTTCTTATTTATCCCTCAGTATGTTTAATTCCATTTTCCAAACAAAAGCTTCTTCTTTTACCATAACCATGTCCAACTAATTTATTAGTGCTGGAATGTAAGGACCGTCGATTTGACGATGCTCTGTTTGTTATTTCTTAGGATCGGTACTATGGGCTGTTTTGGTTTTTATACAATTTTTCAAAACTTAATTTGACAGGCTATTACAAAAGTAAAGTCGTGAATACATCAGATAAGATTGAAAGCCTTTCGATACTTAAGGTTAAAATTGATTTGTTTTTGGTTAATGAATATCTCGGAAGCATTTTGTTAATTAATTAATAAAGTTTGATATTTCTAAAAAATGATTTTAAAACTATTTGTGGACGCGCTTATAGGTTTAGGATCCAGTTATCCGAGCGAAATTTGGAAACCCTTTTAAGTTAAACTTTCAAACCAAAATCACTTTTCAACTGAGTAAAAGATCTAATTTCTTTAAAAAGGATTTACTACTTTAACGCAAACACAACTTGAGAATATAACAACTCCGATAAAGATTAGAGAGTAAAATATGGTTCTGAATATGCGAGAGTGACAGTTCTTGTTCAAATAATTTTTTTTCAAGGTAAAAAATATTTCCCAACAAGTAATCTTGTTTAGATATAATATGAGTACTGTTGATCAATGAGAATCACATTCTAGCATTATTATCATGAACTTATTCAAAGTTTATTACTTTATTTTGTTCTACGTATTACAAACCTTCTAACGATCACCTTAGATAAACACTGTAACAATAGTAATGATATATTGATTGTTTGGTCTCTGTGGGTTTGAAAATATTTTATATTACTCTGATACATTCTATATACTTGCGGATAAGCACGATCAGCGGCTGACTATAATCCATGCTTTACTTCACGATTTCAGTTGCAATCACTTCCCCTATTTAAGAAGGAAAACACGTCATTTCTAAAATATTCAAACCCATTCTCATATGTACATCACTTTTCACTCACATACTGACTTGAGTATTGAAGTGTTAACCTTGCAAGTTAGCCCCCTTTCCACTGCATCAGAAGCTTAGAACCACCGCAACAAGCTTTGCCTCCTCATTTATTGGTTAATTCAAGTTCCACTACATAAGACTTTATAAGTACAAAAATGATATCAGAGACTCAAAAAATATTTTTCAAAACTTCATCTCTTTTTCAACTTCTTATGAAAAAACACTTTGGAATAGGTCAGAAGTTTTTTAAACTAAGCATAATCGATTAAGAAGTGTTTGTAATTGATTATGAATTGAAATTGGGTCTATAGTCTATTATGGAGGTAATGTAATTAGTTATAAGACGTTTATTTTTAAGCAACTGATTATGGATACCTAATAATCGCTTATGATTCAAATCTAGAAAAACTTTCCTTTTTGGTACTCACATTTGTACCCCTATCTTGTAAATACAACATACTACTCATTCGTAGGAGATATGAGACTTAACCACTCATTTTTTTACCTAACGATCTCCACCATAAATATGAGTGTCCCACACCCTCACCAAGCTAAACCATGAATCTAATACCACTTGTTGGGGAGTCCGAGGAAGCCGAGAGCAACAACGCATGCCAAATTCTCTAGAACCATAAGAGAGGGAGACACCACATCTCCACCAGAAACCTTAAGACTTTATGTATGTGGGTCCCTTTGTTATAAATCCAACAATGTACCCATTCATAGGAAATGTGAGACTTAACCCCTCACACTTGCACCTAACAGAAAACTCTTGTATGTAATTGTAAAACCATGAGAGGGTTATTCTCTTAAACTCATATAATATAAATGTTGTAAGTTGCCAGAGATTAAATCTTTTTGTAAGATGTTATGAGATGAACCTTTGAAAAAGGCTCAAAGTTAATAGTTTAAATCTCAAGGTTCTGTACTTGGGATTTGACGCACGTCTCATGGTTTTGGGTTGAACTAGGATAGATTATACACTTTCTTTTCTCATCCCTTATATTTATGTTTTCTAATGTCATTTTATTTTCCCTCTTCTTCTTCATGTAAATTCCTCTTAAGAACCTTGTAAAATTAAGTTATATAATTAAATTTTGAAATTTTTTTATATCAAAATTTATCCCACTTGTATTTGAAGTCACTTGATCAACATTTTTCATATAGACCCATATCATTCGACTGAATTCATCCACAAAGGAAACAAAATATTTATTCCTTTCAAATAAGAATATGTTAAAGGTACCTCAAACATTTGAATGTATTTCATTAAAGTTTCCTTGAGCTCCCATGGGAATTCGAGACACAAATGTTTTCTTAGTTTTTTTTGCCTATTAAGCAATTCTCTCACACATTTGCAAGAAACCTAATCTTCTGAAAACCATGTACCACTTCTCTTAGGTTCCATAGCCAAGCATTATCACTAGGGGTGGCAAAACGGGCCGCCCGCCGCCCGCACCGTCTTAAGACCGCCAAAAAATGAGCGGGGAAGGCATGCCCACCAAGTGAAATGGGCATAAAAATCATACCCGCGCCGTCAAGATGGCGGGTTGGCGGGCTTGCCCGCTTATTTTTAATTATATTTTTTCATTTTTTTAATAGATTAATAGGTTGTTTTTACCTTTTAATTAAAATTTTCATTTATTTTTTAAAACAATTTTTTATAGAAGCAACTTTTTAACAAATTTTACTTAAAAATTTATTACATATATTTACAAATAAATATATAAAATAAACCATCAAAAATTGGAATTACTAAAATTAACTAAAAAAGAGTGAATTTTGGAGGAGGGGCGGGCTTTGGCGGGCGGCAGGCATTGGTGGAGCGGGCTATGACGGGCGGAGGGTTTTGGCGGGGCGGGTTTTGGCGAGCGGCGGGCCTAAAATCCCAACCCAACCCGCCATTTTTTGACGGGTGCACGGGCCGACCCGACGGGCCACGACCCGTTTTGCCACCCCTAATTATCACCAATCACCTCATATGAAAGACATTGGGAATCAATTGCATTTACATGGACTTGAAACATTCTATTTTGAGATAAAGGAGTCCAGAAAAATATTTTTCCTATCTGCATCAAATACTTGTATTAAATTTCTGTAAAGGTGCATGGTGAACCATTTATCAATTAATTGACCTATGATTAGCAAGTTACGCTTCATGTTAGAAAGATACATCAAACCTAACGAGTGCTTGATTACCTTTTGTGTCTTAGATAAAAACATCACTAAATCCTTCAAAGAGATTGTTCTTTTGTCTACAAATTATATCTTTGCCTTTCTTGAATCATCAAAGTTGACAATCGATTTATAATGAATAATGATTTGTCATGTAATTTGAGCATCTTGTGTCCAACTATTAAACATTAATACTTCCTAGTTCATTATTTGTTATTTTCATGAGGAAGATAAGGTCAATGTTTCAATCATTTTCACCTTGATCCACATGTGCCTAATTAGTTATATTGCATTTTCTTCTTGGAACAAATTTGCTTTTGCACTCATGTACAAAGTGTCAAAATCTTTTACAATTATAACAGCGGATATTCTTCTTGTACATTAGTTTATATCCCTTATTATCTAGACCAGCACTATTGTTTTTTGAACAAGATTCAAGTTGATCATCTTTCTTTGAGTCGTCTTGCTAAGTTACTCATTTCTTGTACTTCTTATTCCCCTTCAATTTCAAACTATCACCTTTTTTAGATGTTTGAGCTTATAGAGCCGATTTAGTTACACATTCTTTTGTTCTTTCCAGCACCTTTTATTCATGAAATTTCAAAGAACATTGCAATTCAACAAACTTCATGACTCACAAATCCTTCAATTCTCCAATTTCTACTCCAATGTAATAAAATTGTACGAGATATGGACATCACTTTGTTCACTATGTTGATTAGTGACATCTTCACTACAACTCTTCATTTTCTTGGTGAGATATGTGATCCTATTTAAATACTCTACAACTTTGTCATTTGTCTCAAATTGCAACAATTAGAATTGTCTTCTTAATGTTTGTAATTCAACTTTCTGGAGTTTTTCTTATCTTTCTCAAGAATGTCTTAAGCCTTCTTATGAAGTAGTATTTTCATTTTTTTGGGGATTAAAATAGTAAGCGCCTTGATGAATGAATAACATTGTCACCAAATGTTTCTTCTTGGACTCTTTATGTAAGACACTCTAAACATCTTCTTGGACTCTTTATGTAAAACACTCTAAACATTGGTTGCATCATTGGGAAGATTTTACGGGCATGTAGGGGTGGAAATAGGTCAGGTCGACAACAAGGACCTACAAGCTAGCCTATATAGGCTGAGAGTAGGCCATACAATTTTTTAAATAGAAAAGACCTATGTTTTTTTATAGACCTATTTAGTTAAAAATGCTAGGTCTCAGGCCCTGAAAAAGTCTTTTAAGCCTATCATGTCGGCCTATTTAAATAAATATGAATAATATTATTATTCTTATTATGTTTTGTTTTGTACTTTGAATTAAAATACATAAATAAAACTTAGTTATCTTGAAGAACTTGTGAAAATAAGATGAAAATATCTGATGAACATTGTTTCATAAGTTCTATTAAACAAATAGTCTCCCAGAACTTATGCTAATAGGTAAGTTAAAATAAGTCAATGCAAACAAATTTTTAGTCTCTTAATCTTTTAGTTAGTTAGTCTATTTATATATTATTTTAATTACTTATTTATATATGTCTAAAACAAACAGGCTTTTATGTAGGATAACAGACTAAGCAAGCCTTCGAAAAGACCAAGCTATTTCGGCCCAACCTATTTCCACCCCTTAAGCTTCCGTTTTTTTAATAGGTCAGACTTAAGCTTGACAAAGTCTATATCGGCCCAACCTATTTCCACCCCTACAGACATGCTTACCTTTCTTCCTTGATACCTTAGAACCCAAAGATCCCTTCATTTGCCTACACCATCAATATTAATCTTGTTGTCAAGATTGGATTGTTTCCCACTAAAGTTGTTGGCAAGATTCACCAAAAAACTCGCCATCTTCACTCAATATGAACAAGTAAAGAATAACACTAAACCTAGAACCTCACATACAAGAGCTTAGGACGCACGAGTATCTTGCTAGTTACTTGTTAAAACTATTGATCACACATAAAAGAGAAGAAATAATTGGATTAAACATTGTGTATAACTCATTGATTCATGATCCCACAAGTGATTATTTATACAACATCTTAACCAACGTAATTAATTAATTGTAAAACAAATAACATAACAAACTTAACTACTTAGTTACTTACACTACAACTAACTCATTTAAACTCTTTGAATTAGATTAGTTTCGACACAGAATGGATATTTATTTGTTTTTGAGGATATTGGTCAATCTTGAATAAAATAGTTCAATTCTCTTATAACTTAGAGGTTTAAAGTTTAAATCTAGTTCATAGAATTAAACAACATTAATCTCTTGAAAAAGAATATGCTACCCATTATAGTCTTACCCTTTTTCTAAATAAAAAAATAAAGCGGCTAATTAAATATGATTTTTCACTATTCAAATAATGGACTTAGATTAGTATGATGTGTGCTTGCTATTATTAGAGATACAAACATATGCTTCAAATCATCACAACCATGTTTATACATGCATGTTCTTTTCTTTCTTTTTTTTTTTTTAAGAAATATACATTCATATTCTAACAGCAGTTTTGAGAAATATACATGCATATGCTTCAAATCAACTTTTGGTAAGCTAATGAGAGCTCTTAGCATCTCCAACAGCAGTTTTAAAAAATATATTGACTTATTCACATATCTTGACTAGTCACTCAAAGATAGGTTGGTTGGTGAAATACACCAAATAAAGTGTAAAGATATATAGTTTGGGGTGTGTGTGCCCAAGCAATTTAAATTTGTAGTTGTGCCTAAGACTTGCTCCATTAACTTATTAATATTTGTTTACAAAATATAATAGATCTTAAATAAATTGTGAACTCATAATTAGCTTTTAGGGTTGCATGCATCACTAATGCAAAAAAATAAAGAGTTACTTTAAAATAATATGACAGTTGGACTCTACTTACTACTCATAATGTGTTTTTTTCTAATAGTTGATAAAAGTAATTTTTACATCAAATTTATCAATGTAAATTCACTTTCTAAAGTTATTTCTCAAATACTAAGATATTAAGATATTGAATTTGTTGGTTTCTAATTCTATTTATTTTATTAGAAATATTTTTGTGAAAAAAATAATGAATCTATTTTATAATTTATATGAAAAATATAATATAAGAAGAGACTAAATATTATTTTAAAAAATTGTTTTAATATAAATATTAAGGTAGTATTATATATTGTGTGTCCTTAAACATAAGATTTACTTTTCTTTGGAAAACAATCTCCTTAAATAAAAGACATTATAGAGTATATTATATTTTTTTATAAAAATACTTATCATTATTTGGCTACCATTTAATCCCATTATGTAACAAAAACATGAACTAATGACAATTTTAGAGTATCAATATAGTAAATTGTCTTTTTAGGAACAACTGAAAATTTTAATATACTTTTTAATTTGTAAAACTATTTAAAAAATTATAATCGAAAAACTAAAGCTTATTAAGAAAACTGAATACAGAGAGATAGAAGAGACTGAGAATATCTTGTTTTATCTTTGAAGATGATTTTTATGTGTGACATTACATATACCAAGGAGTGGTATTTATAGAGCTAAAATTTCACTACTATTGAATGTAATGATACATGCTACTATGCAAAGTTTGAAAATTTTGTAGATAAAAGATATCCACTATTCACAATATATTTCAAAATAGAAATAATAATAATTACTTATTATTATAACACTCTCCCTTTTGAAATATTTGTCATCGTGCTCCGTTGAAGTTTTGTTGAGAAGAATCCTATGGGAACATAAGTTGCCTCATTAAAAACCTTATTAGGAAAAATACATTGGGATAAAAACCTTAATAAGGGAAAAAGAGTATAACATTATGCTCCCCCTCAATAGAATACATATAGCTCTTCTTTAAAGATCTCGAAAGTGACGCATTCCAATATTTTGTACATGCATCTTGAAAACTGATGTAGGAAGTGAAGGAGTGAAAAGCACTTAGAAAGGGGGGATTGAATAAGGGTTGTTTCTAAAAATGGTAGATAAAAAATAATCACACAGTTATTTTTATCCTGGTTCATTGTTAACCAAACTACTCCAGTCCACCCCTGACAGAGTGATTTGCCTCAACTGGGGATTTAATCCACTAATCAATCTTGATTACAATGGTTTTCCACTTAGACAACTTCTAAGTCTTCTAGAGTATACAGATCACAACTTGATCACTCTAGGAAATTCCTTTTACAAAAGATGTAAACAAATATTACAAGAGTTTAATGTGCTTCTTAATAAGCTATAATCACCAAGTGATTTTTCTCTCAATATTAAGTTCTAAACACTCACTAAGATATTACAAGTTATGAGGTTGAAGATGAAGTTCTTCTCTGTTTGTGTGATAGCGTTTTGGCAGCGTAATGTTACTTAGAGCGAGAGTTGTTTTGCTTCAGCATCATAACTTCTTTATATAGGCAGTGAGAAATGTGACTGTTGAGTAGCATTTAATGATTTGCGTGAATAGTACACTGCTGCATTTAATGTTTCACTCTTTTGTCAACTACCTCGAGCCATGTTTCAACCTTTTGCTGACTTTGCCTTTTGTAGCTTCTAATGTTCCTTTTGTCAGTCAGACAGATTTGACGTTGTAGCCTTTTCATCTTGTACTTTGCTTCTGGACTCAGACTATTAGAATAACGTTTGAATATCAGAGTCTTCAGCGTTGGTGCAGATGCAACTTCAGTCAACAGACTTTGGAAGTGCTTTGGAGCGTGATACCATCAGATCTTCAGAGCCTTGCTTATGATTGCCATCTTCTGATGCCTTCCAGATCATGTTCTGATTTTTTCAAGACCATCTTCTGATGTCTTCCAGACCATGTTCTGACGAAGTCATCCAAATCTTCTGGATCAGAGCTTCTGAATGCTGATTTTGTACATACTCTTTTAGACTTTTCCTGAAATGAAAACCGTGAATAATTAGAGTACCACATTGTCTTATACAAAATTCATATATAATGTTATCATCAAAACTAAGAATATTGATCAGAACATTTCATGTTATAACAATCTCCCCCTTTTTGATGATGACAAAAACATACAGAATTGATATGAATTTGTATCCAGAATATCAGATGAAAAAGACAATACACAAATATAGCATAAAAGCATATTAATCAGAGTGTGTGAATATGTCTCCCCTGAGATTAACAATCTCCCCCTGAAATTAATACTAGAAGAATTTATAAATAAGAGACTTCCCTAAGTATTTTCCATTTCAGATGAGACTTTCACGTTGAACTCTTAATCTTTAGATGATTCAGAGCTTTCTTTCATAGCTTCCATTGGACAGCTTCAAAGCTTTGAATTTTTCTTTAAGAGCACTTGTCTTTATCAGAGCATCAAGGTAGATTTGCTTCAGATCTTTACAGAGCTTTAAATTCTTGTATCAGAGCATAGCTTGCTTCAAATCTTGTAATTTCTTGTATCAGAACATTAAGCTTTGTTTGCTTCAAATCTTTGGAAGATTTTCTTCAGATACGTTTCTCCCCTTTTTGAGGTTGTTCATATTATCACATTCTTGCAAAACTATCAGAGACAAAAAAACTTGCAATTTTTGTTAGGAATATTGAGACTTAAGCCCAGCAACAGATATTATAAATCAATTCAAATAACACGTTTCTCCCCCTTTTTGTCATAACATCAAAAAGCATAAAAGATTCAGATGAAAGACACACAGAGTGAAGAAATAGATTTTCATTGATAACCAGAGGGAAGAGTACAATCAGATGCAAAAACAAAAACAGATGCAAGAAACAAAGAAAACTACTAAGACACAAGACTCAGACTAAAACTAGTTAAGCTTAGAGGCTAAGGCTGCCAGAAGATTCTTGATCTCAGCGGTGTCTTCTGCTTGCTTCCTTGAAGATTCTTCAGATCTTTGCATCCAAGTTCTGAATTCAGCATTGATGTCATCCTGGTTGTCCAGACGACTAAACACAGAAGCTTGGTTCTGCTGAAGTTCCTTCAGAGTTTCCAAGACTGCAGAGGTTGAAGGAGCAGCAGTAGGAACAACAGGATTTTCTTCAACAGCAGTAGGAACAGCAGATGCTGGAACCATTTGAGTTTCAGCAACAGGGTTCTCTACAGCAGGATTCTCCTCAAGAGGATTCTCCTTGAACCATTCAAACATCGTTTGAAAGTCGCCAGTCAGAACTGAATAAGGATAAGGAACCAGAGGCTTATCAGTCCTGACAACCATGGGCAGAGGATTGTCAACTTCCATATCATCAGAATTCACATCCATGTCATCAACAAAAGGAGCTTCTTCCAGAGGCTTCCAGTCCTTGATTGGTTGAAAGTATTGTCCATTTCCATACTCTAGAGCCAGTCCAGCAGGACCAGGAGCATCAGCAAGACAATCACTCTGGAGATCCAGAAAATCTGCTTGCACATCTTCAGAGAAAGCCTTCCAGAGCTTTCCAGCAGCCACATGATCCAGCTTGGAGTCATGGGCAACCTTCAGATACTCTAACCTTGTTCGTACCTTATGTTTTAATATTTCAAAACGCGTATCAACAGAAGGTAAAGGTGGGGTAGGTCTGAGAATGGTTATTGGATATTCTGGGTGGGAGATGAGATATGGTTCAGAGGTTCTCTCAAACAAAAAAGGATTGTTTGAAGAGGACGGAGGGGGTGAAGATTCTGCTTCATTGTCAGAGTCTAGGACTACAACAACTGGGTCAGATTGAGGTTTTTGAGGGGAATGAGGGACGAGGTTTGCAAAAGAATGAATCAGATGATAATGATGGTGGTGATGAAGAGAGATTGAAGTTACAAAACACAGGAGTGTCAACTTCTGGGTGGTGGTCAGATAATGGAGAGGTGGGTTGAGGTTGAGTTTCAAAAGGTGGAGGTTGAGCAGATGAGAAAATGTTTTCATTTGGGAAGATGGTGTTTAGAGGTTTTGGATTGAGAATGGGTTCAGAGTCATGGATAGGCGGTTTGCCTTTAGATTTGGAGGAAGCAGAAGGTGGAGATTTAGAGGTTTGTTTGGTAGTTTGAGGATGATTTTCTGGAGATTTTTCTGGTTGAGGTTCTGTTGATATATGTTCAGAATTTAAAATAGGAATAGGAACAGACTCGGTTATAGAAATACCTGGTATTTTTTTCTTCTTCTTCTGGGGCTTTGAAGTTCCATCTCCAACAGACTTTCTCTTCTTCTCCTTCTTTTCTTCCTTTTCCTTCTCTTCTTTTTCTTCTTCCTTTTCCTTCTTTTCGTTCTTTTCTTTCTTTTCCTTCTTTTCTTCTTTCTTTTCCTTCTTGTCTTTCTTCTCTTTCTCTTTCTTCTTCTCCTTTTTCTTCTTCTCTTTCTCTTCCTTCTTCTGTGATGGATCTTGATCAGCTAAACTGGGAAGCACTCTGTTTCTCACCCATACTGGATCAAACTCAGAGCCTTCCTTTAGACACTTTTCCAGATAGAAGAGGACAGTGTTGGGATGCTCATTCTTGAAGAAGAGCTCAAAATTAGCCAGAGCAGGAATCCTTCCGGTCAAGATCTCATTTACCACTCTGGGAGGAGCGGCAATGTTCTCAATCAACTTCATTTTCTTTAGAGTGTGAGCATTCATAGTGCTCCCACATGTTGCATACAGATCTTTAACCATTCCAGCTGCTAGCAGATCATCAACCAAGCCAGTCTCAATCAGAATATCAGAAATCAATCTTCCAAAAGGAATGATGTTCCTTATAATCTTTGGAGTATTCAATCTAGCTTGCTCTCTAGAGTCCCTCACATGATTCCACATGTGGATAAACAGAATATAAGGGAGATCCACCTTCTCGCCTTGACCAATACAATACAGAATGTATTGTTGATCCTGGTTGATGTAGTTTGGAGAAACAGTTGCCTTTCTTTGATAGATGCAACCCAGAAGGATCTTGGCCCATATTCTGTAGGGATCCTTCAAGTCCTTGATACAGGTAGAACTTTCTCCAAATTTGAAGATTTCAGCATAGACAACGTCCCAGTCTGTTCTGCCTACAATGGCTCCAGCAGCACCAAACCAGTTTTCCAAACCTAGCAATCTTCTGATCCGATTTTCTGTGATTGAGATTTCTTGACCACATACGAAAGAAAGAATTGCCTTTGGCATAAGTGTTGCATGAACCCAAAACTCTTTAACCAATTCTGGGTAAACTGGTCCAATCAGACGGTTGAAAAACGGTTCCCAACCTTGAACAATCATGTTGTTCTTCAAGTTAAACCCATGTTCTTGAAGATTTTCAAAATCAACCATTATTTCACAGATAACTTCTAATTCATCCATCGGAATCAAACAAGTTTTCAATGGAGAAAGAACAGTTTGTTGTTGTTGTTGTTCTTGTTGTTGAGAAGACGAAGCTTTGTGTTGAACAGACGAAGCCATTGAAGAACACTTGAGATTTCTGGGTTTCCTTGATTTAGGGTTTAGATGAAGGCAAAAGAGGAGGCAGAAATGCATAAACTATGAAGATGATAAAGGAGTGAAAAGAGAGAAAATGAATATGGAATGAGTTAATATAGACACGGACTTGAAAAAGAAATGCAATGAGATTCTGAATGCAACGGTTACAGAATATGAATCAATCACATTTAATGTTGAGAGACGTTAGTGGAGATAGCGTGAGATTTGAAAATATTTGCACAGTTACCTAGGGCGACGTCTTATCAACTGCACGCATGCTAGTCCCTTCAGAATGAACATGTGGTCATCATCTGGAATAGCTGGTGACAACTATTTTGCTTTAACAGAAGTTCTGTGTCATACTTAGACACATGAAACGTTTGTGATAACAAATTCAGAGTATCCATATGAACATACATAAACAGAACATCTGATAGATAAAATAAATAAATCATAAAGCATATTCTTCAAACTAATCCACATATCAGATCATCTCAACACCTTCATTCTGGGCATAAATCCATACTGATGTTCTTCAGAATGAACTTAAACCTATCTTCAGCAAGGGGTTTTGTGAAGATATCAGCCCATTGATGGTCTGTATCTATAAAGTTTAAAGAAAGAACACCCTTTTGAACATAGTCCCTAATAAAGTGATGTTTAATCTCTATATGTTTAGCTTTAGAATGTAAAATAGGGTTTTTAGATAAACAAATAGCATAAGTATTATCACAGAATATAGGAATGTTACTCTCATATATCTGATAGTCTTCTAGCTGACTTTTCATCTAGAGCATCTGTGTACTACATCCAGCAGCAGCTATGTATTCTACTTCTGTTGTAGAGAGTGCTATTGTTGCTTGCTTCTTGCTGTACCAAGAGATCAGGTTACTTCCTTGAAACCGACAGCTTCCAGAAGTACTTTTCCTTTCAACTCTATCTTCAGCGTAATCAGCATCACAATATCCTACTAAGTTGTATTCTTCAGATCTTCTATAGACTAAACCAACATTAGCAGTAACTTTTAGATACTTAAGAATTCTCTTAACAACAGTTAAGTGAGATTCTCTAGGATCTTATTGGAATCTAGCACACAAGCATACACTGAATAAAATATCAGGTCTAGAGGCAGTCAGATTGAGAAGAGATCCTATCATACCTCTGTAGATCTTCTGATCTACCGTCTTGCTTACCTCATCCTTACCTAAGACGCAAGTTGGATGCATTGGAGTTTTTGCTTCTTTGCTTTCAGATAGATTGAACTTCTTCAGCAGTTCTTTGACATACTTAGTCTGATGAACATAGGTTCCTTCAGAAGTTTGATTGATCTGAATGCCTAGGAAATATTTTAGTTCTCCCATCATGCTCATCTCAAATTCTGCCTACATAGACTTAGCAAACTCCTTTCCAAGTGTAGCATTAGATGTTCCAAAAATAATATCATCTACATAAATTTGACAAATTAGCTTATCCTTTTTATAGGTTTTACAAAAGAGAGTTGTGTCTACTTTTCCTCTTGTGAAACTATTATCCAGAAGGAAAGGACTTAATCTTTCATACCAAGCTCTGGGAGCTTGCTTCAAACCGTATAATGATTTCTTTAATTTAAAAACATGTTCTAGAGACTTAGAGTCTTCAAAACCAGAAGGTTGGTGAACATAAACTTCTTCATCTATATAACCATTTAAAAAGGCACTCTTAACATCCATCTGATACATAGTGATGTTATTCTAAGTGGCAAAAGAAATTAATAATCTAATAGATTCTAACCTGGCCACTGGTGCAAAGGTTTCCGTATAGTCAATACCTTCTTGCTGACTGTATCCCTGAGCAACCAGTCTGGCTTTGTTTCTGATAACTTCACTTTTTCTCACTCAGCTTGTTTCTGAAAACCCATTTTATTCCAATGATATTGAATCCTTTGGGTCTTGGAACTAAATCCCAAACATCATTCCTTGAAAACTGATTTAACTCTTCTTGCATAGCAATTATTCAGTCAGCATCTTCCAGAGCTTGATCAAGAGAAGTTGGCTCAATCAAAGATACTAAACCAAATTGACATTCTGCATTGTTCTTTAGGAATGATCTTGTTCTGATGGGATCATCTTTTTTCCAATTATAACATCTTCTGGATGGGCAGGATTGATTTTTGAAGATCTTCTGAGTGTTGGCTCTTCAGATATTCTGAAATCTAAAGACGCTGCAACTTGATCTTCTGATACATCCTTTCCCTTGGGTTCTTCATGATCTGAGTTAGAGATGTCTATATCTGCAAAATTCTCAAAATGCTTTGGCTTTTCAATGCCAAGCTTATCATCAAATCTGATATTGATTGATTCCTCAACTATCAGAGTTTCAGTATTGTATACTCTGTAGCCCTTAGAGCGTTCAGAATATCTAAGAAGGAAACACTTTTGAGCATTGGAATCAAACTTGTTCAGATGATCTTTAGTATTCAGAATATAACAAACACATCCAAATGGATGAAAATATGAAATGTTGGGCTTTTTGTTCTTCCACAATGCATAAGGAGTCTTATTTAGAATAGGCCTAATGGAGATTCTATTCTGAATATAACAAGCTGTGTTAATTGCTTCTGCCCAGAAATGCTTAGCCATATTAGTCTCATTGATCATGGTTCTGGCCATTTCTTGTAGAGTCCTATTCTTTTGTTCTACAACTCCATTTTGTTGTGGAGTTCTAGGACAAGAGAAATCATGGGCAATACCATTTTCTTTGAAATAAATTTCAAAGAATCTGTTCTCAAATTCATCACCATGTTCACTTCTGACTTTTATGATTTTACATTCATCTTCACATTGAATTTGATTACAGAAGTCAAAGAACACAGAATGTGACTCATCCTTGTGTTTTAAGAACTTTACCCAAGTCCATCTGCTATAGTCATCTACAATGACTAATCCATATTTCTTGCCTCTGATTGATGCTGTTTTGACTGGGCCAAAAAGATCAATGTGCAGAATTTCTAAAGGCCTAGAGGAAGAGACAACATTTTTAGATTTGAACGCAGGTTTTAAAAACTTCCCTTTCTGACATGCTTCACAAAGAGCATCTGATTTATATTTCAGATTAGGGAGTCCTCTGACCAGATTGAGTTTGTTAATTTGAGAGATCTTTCTCAAACTAGCATGACCCAATCTTCTGTGCCAGACCCACTGCTCTTCATTAATAGACAGAAGGCAAGTAACCTGTTGGTTCTTAAGATCTGAAAGATCAATCTTATAAATGTTATTCTTTCTCTTGCCTATAAATAGGATTGAGCCATCCTTCTGACTAATAGCTTTACAAGACTTTTGATTAAAGATTATGTCATAACCATTGTCACTTAATTGACTTATAGACAATAAATTATGAGCTAATCCATCTACTAAAAGAACATTAGTTATAAAGGGAGAATTACCAATACATATGGTTCCTAAGCCTATGATTTTTCCCTTCTGGTTCCCTCCAAACTTTACTTCTCCAGTAGATTTAAGTTCCAGACTTTGGAACATAGACCTTCTTCCCGTCATGTGATGTGAGCACCCAGAGATTTTACTTAAGATTTTCTCATGTTCTGATTGAACTGAGATTTTACATAAAATTTTCCAGAATGTGCAACAACATATTTCTTTGTGTGTGTGATATGGAAACTTTTAGAGTGCGATGTGTGTTTGATATCATGAGAATGACCATACTTGAACTGTTCTTACAGAGGTTTGTATTTAATGATCATTTCATCAACAGGTTCAAGTTTATATGGGATTTCTCCCTTAAAGCCTATACATATCCTTTTGTTTCCACTAACACCATAAATCATAGAGGCTAACTGACTTCTGCCTATACCTCTAGATAAGAACTTTCTAAAGCTCAAGTCATATTCTTTCAGAATATTGTTAGTGCTTGGAATAGACATGTCTGAACTTGAAGATGTTTCAACATCTTTAGTTAAATTTAAAACTATTTCTTTTAGTTCAGATTTTTCTATTTCAAGTCTATTAGTTTCAGATGCAAAAAACTTTTTGAGCTTTTTGTATTTGATACTAATTTGAATCTTGACTTCCAAAATTTCTGATAAGCTAGAAACTAAATCTTCTCTAGTGAGTTCAGAAAATACCTCATCAGAGTCTGAATCAGAAGTAGATTCTTCTTCAGCATCAACTGGTGCCATGAGTGTTATGTTGGCTTGCTCATCTTCAGAGTCTAACTCTTGATCAGATGAATCAGAGTCATCCCATGTATCCATCATGCCTTTATTCTTTTCAAAGTTCTTTCTGGGCTTTTCCCTCTGAATCTTAGGATATTCATTCTTGTAGTGTCCAGGTTCTTTGCATTCATAGCACACTACCTTTTTCTTGCCATATCTTCTGTGTTCAGAAGATTCTCCCTTTTCAGGTCTCTTGAAGTTCTTGAATCTTCTCTGCTTGCTCTTCCAAAGTTGACTCACCCTTCTGGATAAGAGAGACAATTCATCTTCTTTTTCTTTTGACTCTGACTGGTCAGATCCATCTTCTTCTGCCTGAAAAGCGTTAGCATAATTTTATTTTTAGATTTTAAAGCAATAGACTTACCTTTCTTCTGAGGCTCATTTGCATCTAGCTCAATCTCATGACTCCTCAGTGCACTTATAAGCTCCTTAAGAGATACTTCATTTAGATTCTTTGCAATCTTAAATGCTGTAACCATTGGTCCCCATCTTCTGGGTAGACTTCTGATTATCTTCTTAACGTGATCAACTTTTGTGTATCCCTTGTTAAGAACTCTTAATCCAACAGTTAGAGTCTGGAATCTGGAGAACATTACTTCAATGTTTTCATCATCTTCCGTTCTGAAAGCTTCATACTTCTGGATGAGAGCCAGACCTTTTGTCTCCTTGACTTGTGCATTTCCTTCATGAGTCATCTTCAGAGATTCAAAGATGTCATGAGCAGTTTCTCTGTTTGTGATCTTCTCCCACTCAGCATGTGAAATGGAATTTAACAATATAGTTCTTGCTTTGTGGTGATTTTTGTACTCTTTCTTTTGATCATCACTCATAGCCTGTCTAGTGAGCTTGACTCCTTGAGTAGATACTGGATGTTTGTAACCATCCAACACTAGATCCCATAAATCACCATCTTGGCATAGAAAGTAACTTTCTAGTCTATCTTTCCAATATTCAAAGTTCTCACCATCAAAGACTGGTGGTCTATTGAATCCATTAAAGCTGTTACTTCCATTGTTACCATTGTTGTTATGCTTAGTAGGAGTTGGAACTGGATCAACAATTTTTTTTCTCCTGAATCTTTTCTCTAACACGGTTAAGTGTTTGCACCTAGAACCGGAGCTCTGATGCCAATTGAAGGAGTTAAAAACACTTATAAAGGGGGGATTGAATAAGGGTTGTTTCTAAAAATGGTAGATAAAAAATAATCACACAGTTATGTTTATCCTAGTTCGTTGTTAACCAAACTACTCCAGTCCACCCCTGACAGAGTGATTTACCTCAACTGAGGATTTAATCCACTAATCAATCTTGATTACTATGGTTTTCCACTTAGACAACTTCTAAGTCTTCTAGAGTATACAGATCATAACTTGATCACTCTAGGAAATTCCTTTTACAAAAGATGTAAACAAATATTACAAGAGTTTAATGTGCTTCTTAATAAGCTATAATCACCAAGTGATTTTTCTCTCAATATTAAGTTCTAAACACTCACTAAGATATTACAAGTTGTGAGGTTGAAGATGAAGTTCTTCTCTGTTTGTGAGATATCGTTTTGGCAGCGTAATGTTACTTAGAGCGAGAGTTGTTTTACTTCAGCATCAGAACTTCTTTATATAGGCAGTGAGAAATGTGACCGTTGAGTAGCATTTAATGCTTTGCATAAATAGTACACTGCTGCATTTAATGTTTCACTCTTTTGTCAACTACCTCGAGCCATGCTTCAACTGCTTTTGCTGACTTTGCCTTTTGTAGCTTCTAACGTTCGTTCCTTTTGTTAGTCAGACAGATTTGACGTTGTAGCCTTTTCATATTTTACTTTGCTTCTGCACTCAGACTATTAGAATAACTTTTGAATATCATAGTCTTCAGCGTTGGTGCAGATGCAACTTCAGTCATCAGACTTTGGAAGTGCTTTGGAGCGTGATACCATCAGATCTTCAGAGCCTTGCTTCTGATTGCCATCTTCTGATGCCTTCTAGATCATGTTATGATTTTCTCAAGACCATCTTCTGATGTCTTCCAGACCATGTTCTGAAGAAGTCATCCAGATCTTCTGGATCAGAGCTTATGAATGCTGATTTTGTGCATACTCTTTTAGACTTTTCCTGAAATGGAAAACGTGAATAATTAGAGTACCACATTGTCTTATACAAAATTCATATATAATGTTATCATCAAAACTAATAATATTAATCAGACCATTTCATGTTCTAACAGGAAGTGCCTTTGTAAAGAGATCTGCCACATTATCACTTAAACGAATATACTAAATATCAACCTCTTTGTATCTTTCAAGTTCTTGTGTGAATGAGAAAAACTTTGGAGGGATATGCTTGGTCATGTCACTTTTTATGTAACCTTCTTTCATCTGGGTAACACATGCAGCATCATCTTCATAGAAAATTGTTGGATTACTATCAATTGGTAAGCCAGACGCTCCTTGAATATGTCGAGTTACCGATCGTAACCATCTACACTCTTTGCTTGCTTCATGAAGGGGAATTACTTCATCATGATTTGAAGAAGTTGCTACAAGTGTTTGCTTTTGCGATCTCCATGATATTCCAGTGTTACCATATGTAAATATATATCCAGTTTGTGATTTAGCATTATGTGGATTTGACAAATATCCTGCATCTGCATAACCAAGCAAAACTAGTTTTGTATTGTTAGAATAAAACAAACCCATATTAGATGTACCTCGAAGATATTGAAATATATGTTTTATTCCTTTCCAATGTCTTTTTGTAGGGAATGAAATGAATTTTGCTAGTAAATTCACTGCAAAAGCTATATTGGGTCTTGTATAGTTAGCAAGGTACATGAGTGCCCCAATGGCACTAAGGTATGACACTTCTGTGCCAAGATCTTCTTCATTACTTTCCTTAGGCCTAAAGGGATCTTTTTCAATATTAAGTGTTCTACCCATCATTGGACTACTCAAAGGATTTGCCTTGTCCATGTTGAACCTTTTTAATACTCTTTCTGTATAATTTGATTGATGTACCAATATACCATTTTTTGTATACTCAATCTGTAAATCAAGGCAGAATCTAGTTTTTCCCAGATCATTCATTTCAAATTCTTTCTTTAAATAATTTCTCGCTTCTCTGATTTCTTTATTAGTCCCAATGATATTTAAATCATCAACATAAACAACAATTATTACAAATCCGGATATTGTTTTTCTTATAAAAGCACAAGGAGAAATAGGATTATTCTCATAGCCTTCTTTAAGTAAATATTCACTTAGTCTATTGTACCACATGCTCCTTGATTGTTTTAACCCATACAATGATCTCTGTAACTTAATTGCATACATTTCTCTAGGTTTTAATGTCTCAGGCATTTTAAATCCTTCTGGGATTTTCATGTATATATGAGTACCAAGTGATCCATATAAACAAGCAGTAACAACATCCATAAGATACATATCAAGATTGTTAAATACTGATAAACCAATTAAATAGCAAAAAGCAATAGCATCCATAACATGAGAATATGTTACCTCATAATCAATTCCCGGTCGTTGGTAAAAACCTTGTGCAATAAGACGAGCTTTGTATTTGACAATCTCATTTTTCTCATCTCGTTTTCTTACAAAAACCCATTTATACCCGACCGGTTTTACATCTTTTGGTATAGTCATAATAGGGCCAAATACTTTTCGATTTTTAGAGAATTTAACTCAGTATCTATTACATCCTTCCAATTTTTCCAATCATGTCTATTTTGACATTCACTCATACTTCTTGGCTTTGGATCATCATTTCCATTTATAATTTCACATGCAATGGAGAATGAAAATACTTCATCTATATTCATACCTTTTCGGTTCTACAAAATTCCTGTATCAACATAATTAATTGAAATCTCAAGATCATTCTTATTATCAGTTTCATTATCAATGATCTCATTTTCATCATCTTGTGCTTCTTCGAGAGCACGCTTCTCAATTTTTTATTTATCATTATCTAGTGTCTTTTCAAGATCACTTTCAATCAAATTCACCTTTTCTATTCTCTTTCTTTTTCTGGGATTTTTGTCTTTGGATCTCATAGGTCGGCCACGCTTCAAGTGTGCCTTAGATGTACTTTCTACACTATTTTGATTTGAAATCTCAATCCTAGTTGAGACATTTATAGCTGGTACATGTGACTTTGTTACTCTTTTCAAATCAGTAAATGAATTTGGCAATTGGTTTGCTAAATCTTGTAAGTGGACTATTTTCTTTATATTTTCTTCCCATGATCTATTATATGGGTCCAAATATAATAAATGAGGTACATACCATGTTATGTCATTTTCTAGTTTTTTATCCTCTCCCCCTAGAGTTGGAAATATTGTTTCGTCAAAATGACAATCAACAAATCTTGCCTGGAAAACATCACCTGTTAAAGGTTTAAGGTATCTAATAATAGATGGTGATTCATACCCCACATATATACCTAACATCCTTTGAGGTCCCATCTTTATTCTCTGTGGTGGTGATATTGGAACATATACTGCATAACCAAATATCTTTAAATGAGAAATATTTGGTTCCTTACCAATTGCAAGTTGATAAGGGGTATGTTTATGATCAACAGTTGGCCTTAGACGTATAAGTGTTGCAGCATGTAAAATTGCATGACCCCAAACAGTAACTGGTAGTTTAGTTCTCATTATTAATGGTCTAGTAATATATTGAAGACGTTTGATTAATGACTCAGCTAAATCATTTTGTGTATGTACATGAGGAACAGGATGTTCAACAGTAATACCAATTGACATGTAATAATTATTGAAGGGTTAAATACGTTTTTAGTCCCTATAAATATGCGACCCTGCATTTTTAGTCCTTATAAAATTTTCCTTCAATGAATGGTCCTTCTAAAATTTTTATGCATGCAATTTTAGTTTCATTTATTTTCTAAAATTTTAAAAACTGATTAATTATCCTTTAATTTTTAAAGTTTTGAATAATTTTTTTTATATATGTCTAGAATACTGTAAAATATTTGTTTACCAAGTTTTAGAATTTTTTAAAATGAGAAGAATTAAATATGAATTTTTCAAATTTCAAAAAATAATGATAAAAGTAATAAAAATCTCAACTTAAAAATTAAATTTTGAGTACTTTTTTATTTTCAGGAACTTTTTAAAACATTATGAACATGTCTGCAAAATAATCATTGTAAAATACACATTGGTTTGACAGCAGAGACCGAAATTACATGCATAAAAATTTTAGAAGGACCATTTATTGAAGAAAAATTTTATAGGGACTAAAAATGCAGGGTCGCATATTTATAGAGACTAAAAACGTATTTAACCCATTATTGAATGATTCAGATGTAAATTCACCAGCATTGTCAAGTCTAATTTTCTTTATAGTATAATCAGGAAATTGAGCTCTAAGTTTAATTATTTGTGCAAGAAATTTTGCAAATGCCATATCACGACTTGACAGTAAGCATACATATGACCATCTACTAGATGCATCAATTAATACTATAAAATACCTGAATGGTCCTGACGGTGGATGGATAGGTCCACATATGTCTCCTTGACTTCTTTCAAGAAATGCAGGTGATTCTGTCTGAATCTTGCTCGGTGAATGCTTTGTTATTAGTTTTCCAAGAGAGCAAGCTTCACACGGTCTGTCTTCTTTTGTAAGTTTTAAACTTTTCAATGAATGACCATGTGTACTTTCAACTATTTAACGCATCATTGTTGAACCAGGATGACCTAAACGGTCATGCCATAAAATTAAAATTTTGGGATCTTCTTTTACTACTAAATTGCATTCAATTTCATGTATATATGTGTAATGTAATCCAGAAGGCAATTTCGGTAGTTTTTCCAAAGTTTTCTTCTTTCCCAAAACATTAGAAGTAATATTAATGTATTTCATATTACCTTCAGTTTCAGTATCATATCCTTGACGGTATATGTCATTAAAACTCAACAAATTTCTTTTTGATTTTGGAGAGTATAAAGCATTATTAATGACAAATTTTGTCCCATTTAGTAATGCGAACATATCATTACCTGTTCCTTCAATTAAATTTGTAAAGCCTGAGATTGTATTTATTATATCTTTAGTGGGATTTATTTCAGTAAAATATTTCTTACTTTTGAGGATTGTGTGTGTAGTTCCACTGTCCGGAATGCAAATGTCTTTGACATGTTCCATGTTTAACCTTCTTAAAAATAAAAATAAAATTAAATACAGTAAATTAACAACATATTTAACATTATTATTTCATACAAACATAAGATACACCTTAACAACATACAAATTGTTAAGTAGAAACATGTTTCAAATATAAAAACAAGCACACCAAACATTATTCAAAAACATATTTTAAATAGTTACTTAATCTGTTTCACCTCCAATAAAATCAGCAGTTTCAAAATAGGTATTATCATTTCTGGGTTCAATCTCATTAAAATTCACTTCTTTTCCCTTTTCTTCAACATATGCCATTTGTCTTTTACACAAATGTTCTGGTGTTTTACACACCTTAGACCAGTAGCCTTTCTTTCCGCATCTGTAGCATATATTCTCATAATTCCTTGAGGGACCTTCTTGAATATACTTACCCTTTCCTTTGTGATTTCAATTATTTTGTTCATATTTAGGGGATCTATAATTATTCACATGACCTCGTCCACGTCCTCTACCACGAAAATGATTTCGACCGTGGAAAAGGTTTCGACTATGATATACTCCTTGATTGTGACCATCAAAACGAGCATGACCATTATTACCATCAAAACGAACATGACCACCACGTCTCTTAAGACGATTAAAGCCACCACGCCCACGATTAAAGGTTGTGGCATTAGTTTCTGGATATGGCATTGTTCCCGTGGGTCGTGCCTGGTGGTTTTTTATAAGGAGCTCGTTATTTTGTTTCTACCACTAGAAGGGATGCAACTAAATCAGAGTACTCAGTGTATTCCCTCATTCTATATTGTTGTTGCAATAATATCTGGGATGCATAAAAAGTCGAAAAAGGTTTTTCCAATTTTTCTTTTTCGGTTATAATTTTGCCACAAAATTCTAGCTATGATATAATCTGGTGCGTAGCAGAATTATATGCAATGACAGTTTTATAATCTTAGAACCTTAACTTGTTCCACTGATCTATTAATGAGGGTAACAGGACTTTCTTCTGATGTCCAAATCTTGCTTTAATTTTATCCCATAAAATCTTGGGATCTTTAGCATTTGAATATTATGTTTGCAATCCGTCATCAAGATGATGCTTGATTATTCTGTTTACTTTCGACTTTCTATTTTCCATTTCATCTGGGTCGTCTGTCGATTTTACAGAATTCTTTCCTTCAAGGATTTTGTTAAGTCCCTCACATGTAAGGTAATCTATTAAATTGTTGTTCCAGGTTATGAAGTTGTCCCTAGTTATGCTTAGAATTTTGAATTGATGCTTAAGATTTGACATGATTATATCTATAATTCAGATGAACATAATCAATATTTAAAACCAAAAGAAATATCAATTTATTCTGTTACAAAATTCATGACTACATATTATTTAAAAACCTCTACTAACAAACCAAGCTAAGATCAGTAATGGTAAGACGATAATTATGATTAAAGCTACAAAATCATTACCTAATTCTTCACGCTTGATAATACTGACAGCAAACAACATAATTACAAGTAGAGTGATGAACAAAATAAGAAATTTAGCCATTTGAAAAATATGGATAGATAGTTTGAGATTGGTGTGAAAGTTATGAAAGAAGTGGAAGTATTTATAGAGGTAATTTTGAAAAAAAATGGCCGTTATATTACCGTTGGGGAAAAGGAAAAAGGAAAAGGAAAAAGTTAAGTGTGATAAAAAAAATATTTAGCCAAGTTTTAAGTGTATTAAATATCATCTAGTAGTTATAAGTGTTAGAGATAATTATAATTTATAACATATAAGGTAAATGAACACATAAAAAAAATTAGAATATGCGTATGGAGTTTTTAGACCTCCACTGAATATAAAAGAATATTTGCGTTAGGAGTCTCAGACTTCCATTAAATATAAAAGTTAGTAACTGCAAATGGGGTTATAAACCTCCACTAAAATGTAAAAGTTAGTAGCAGCATATGGTGGTTTTTAAACCTCCACTAAAATATAAAAGTTAGTAACAAAATATGGTGGTTTTTAAACCTCCACTAAATATAAAAGTTAGTAACAACATATGGTGGTTTTTAAACCTCCACTAAATATAAAAGTTAGTAACAACATATGGTGGTTTTTAAACCTCCACTAAATATAAAAGTTAGTAATAACATATGGTGGTTTTTAAACCTCCACTAAAATATAAAAGTTAGTAATTGCATAAATATAAATGTTAGTAGTTGCATATGGGGTTTTATACCTCCACACAAAATTTATAATAAAAATACTCAGACTTATTATAGAGCACTTGACAAGTTGTCAGTTTTCTATAACAAGGAGTAAAATAATAATGATAATGATAATAGTTACTCGAGTTATAAATCACTTGACTGGTTGCCAGTTTTCTATAACCGGGCAGATGAAAGTAATTATAAGATTAAAGAGTTAAGTATATAATATATATACCTAGTGTACTGCAAACTTCTGATAGAACGATCGTGCTGATAACGTGTTAAGAAAACTGAATACAGAGAGATAGAAGAGATTGAGTATCTTTAAAGATGATTTATGTGTGTGACATTACATATACCAAGGAGTGGTATTTATAGAGCTAGAATTTCAGTACTATTGAATGTAATGATACATGCTACTATGCAAAATTTGAAAATTTTATAGATAAAAGACATCCACTATTCACAATATATTTCAAAATAGTAATAATAATAATTACTTATTATTATAACAAAACTGACAAAATTAATTGTTTTTAGAGGAATAAATTGAATTTTTATAACATAAATATTATGACTGATATGTATATCATGAAAATATGATATAGTCTTTTATGTTCATTTCGTAAGTTATTTTCATATTAATAGTGTGTTATCACCATTCAACATGAACCCACTATCATCAAACAAATTCTATTAATAAATATATGATAATAAAATCGGTTAACTGAGTACTCGACAAGTCATGCAAAAGAATATAAGTGATCTAGATGTGATTTGTAATACATGCCTTTTAATTATAAGTGTGATTGTAAAATATATGACCATGATGAAATAAATAAATGTATTATTAGTGTGATTGTAAAATATATGACCACGATGAAATAAATAAATGTAAGGTGTTAAACTTGAGTCTTTAGCACTTAGTCTTCACAATCCTTTTGTCTTCAGAAGTTTGAGTCTTCAAAACTTCAAGTCTTCAGAGTTTTTAGAACCACGTCTTTAAAGTCTTTCAGCACTTGGTCTTTAGAACTGGTTTCTTCAGAACTTCTATCAAGAGTGATTATTTCAGATGCTTCTACTTCTGAAGTTGTTGCTACCGTTCAGCAGAACCTTGTAGCGCGGAAATATAACCTGATGGCTTCTGATGTTTTGGCCACGCCTTCTCATCAGAATCAAACTTGTTTGTTAAGTACTCAACAATAACAAACATTAGTATAACAAAATTATTCATACACATTGTTATCATCAAAAATCATAGACGTATTGCATAACCAAATCTTGTTCTAACAGCTTCCCCTTGCTTGCGTATCGGAAATGATTGATTCATCTTCCATACCAGATCGGGATATCTTGGGACAGAAGCTCTCGGGAGATTCATGTACCAGTTTAGCGCTTCATCCTTGAACGTTCCTAGCATCATGACACATTTGAGAGTATTTGTAGCCCCGAGTGTAGTGACTTGGTCGTCGACGGCCCAAATGTGCTGCACGGGATTCGTTATGCCGTCGAAAATGGGAAAAGGAGGAAGTTTAAAGTCTTCCGGGATCCCTTCTGCCCACACGGCATCCGATAGAGGCTGGAAATAAGGTGATTCATGTGTGACACCGCTCTCCTTGGGCATTTGTGACTGCAGGAATTGTATGAAACCCTGTAATGACTCATTCCGCTGCCTCAAAGCTTCTGCCATGGTCAGCAAGTGGGCGATGCTAGAAATGGTGCTTTCCTCCATGGCGAGTTGCTTGGTTTTTCTTTGGTGTCAAAGGTATGTGAATTTGTGTGTGTGGCCTGGGGAAGTTTTACCTAGGCCCCACGATGGCCGCCAAATGTTCCTATAGAACACTTTTGATTACCTCATGGAAGAATATTTCGGCGAGGTCACACAAGAGTTTAAGATTTGTAGCTATATGGATTTGAGCAGCACAGCTAATGCGAGCTCAAGAACGTATGTGTCTTACTTATCCCTCAGTTGGAAGCCCTATTTATAGCTGTTGGAGCTATTATTACTCTCATTGATGGAGGAACCTTGAATTCCTTCCATAATACGCGAACTACCGTAACTCCCGCCGTTTTGGTCTTTAAAGATTTGTAACTTCCATAACGGTGAAGACCTTTATCGTGAAGGCGACGATTATGGATATCCGGGGTTGATGATGCTGGGCTCGTTTGGCTGAGTGTTTGAGCTGGCTTGAGGAATCCCCCCGTGCTGACAAGTGATACCGGACTGATACCTTTTTTGGATCTGCCTCATCATTCTGCTTTGGACCGATGTGCCTGACCGGCTCAATCACTCCAAATATGTACAATTCTATATTATCTTTTATGCATTCTAGATATATTAAGTATCTTTTTAGGAGTTTTTTTATAACTTTTATTGTCTAGTTATGATATATGTTGATGCATGTGTAAAATAAGGTATCAAATATAAATGAAACATGTATTATGGTGTAAAACCTAGTTTTCAATTTTATATTCTGAACCCAAACCATGAGTGTGCTTTTGTCCATTCAGATTATAGAATTTGAACTTGTGTAAATTACGTCAATTTTAATTTTTAATAGAATTTGAACTTTATTAACACGTGATTATGTCGTCTATAATGCATGCAAATTTGTATAAATTATTGTGTTTGATTCATTGTACTTCATAATTCAAAACAATGAAATCTTCTAACTCATACCCAGTCAAAATAAAGTCTAACCTATCTGCAGATTACTACAAAAATGGGACACCTCACCATTTTCTTTAGAATCAATATCAATATTATAATATCTGATCTATGGATCAATTGGACCAAATGAATCATCGTTTCAACGCTGCGGCACTAAAAGGATGATCAACGTGAAGTATCATCGTCTCTCAATCAACGATGATGTATGTTTTCAGTTCACCAACTTGCAATTTCAAAGTAAGAGTGATGTGAGAACCATATTCTCTATATTTGGTTAGTATCATACCAAAAAAAGGATCAAATTAGAGGTTAACTTGGTCAGATATGTCTGTGCTATATGTTCAAACTTCATTCATCCTAAAACATTTGATGAAATTACGACATACATAGTTGAACCTGATGAAGAAATAACTAGTTTGTCTCTTCAAAAATCTTGTTTGTGTTTAATTGATATTTTAAATTTATGTTAATGTATATTGGTGTTTTTGATGTATTAAAATACACTACCAAAAACATTTTAATTGTGTAGTTTTTATAAAAACACAATTAAAAATACACTTCTCCAAATCTCCCCATGTTAGGAATAAATAAATTGAGAACCCATCCTTAAAAAAAAATAGTACTCCCATCCTACCACCACCACACATGATTAGCGCCCTCAGTTTCGGAACTAAAAGTAGGCCGAAACGACATCTCAGTTGGCAAAGATTAATACTCACCTTCACACATCATTACCAGACCCCACTACCAAACGCTCCTTTTCAAATTTTCCTACTTTAACCATCACATGCCTTGCTTGTTACACACCTTTTTCATTTGAAAATTCAAATTTCCAAACGGTTGCACTTCCTCAAATCAATGATAACGCCCACATATATTAATTCATAATTAAAACAAACGCAAATAAATAAAGAAATAAATACCACTATTTTTTTTTTGTAGTGAAGTTGGAACGTTGCAAACTGCAAAGAAACATGGGAGAATCAGTGTCCTTTGGGAGGTTCACAACAGAGTCATTAGAATGGGAGAAATGGTCAACGTTCTCTCAGAATCAGAACCGTTATGTTGAAGAAGCTGAGAGGTTTTCGAAACCGGGTTCGGTTGCTCAGAAGAAAGCTTTCTTTGAAGAACATTACAAGAAACTTGCAGCTCAAAAAGCAGCTGCCTTGCTTGAACAAGCAAGAATTGATGAGGCAGAAAGTGCAAAACCTGAAGATGTTGTCAGTGAAGAAAATGCGGAAAATTTGAATGTTGAGTCGAGTTTACCTCGAAGTGAAAACAAGGCTTGTGTAGGGAATTCAATGCAAAATCAATTTGAAGGTGTTGACAATGATGATACTAAGAAGGATCTAAGTGAAAAGGTTAGTGGAAAAATTTCAATTGATACATCAAAGATGAATTTAATGTTGTTAATTTGTGATCTGGATTCTTTGTATGCAAGAATCTCCTGCGTTCAGATAGCAGTTCGGCATCATCTAATCGGATGGTTTTGAGCTTTATACAGCTCTTTCCACATGAATTTGATTTTAGTTGAATTATTACTGGAAATATTATTTTTATAGGAACTAACTTTTTGTGTGTGCGAGTGTAGTTTAGGGTTAACTACATTCGCACACACTAGGCATCCACTAGTTGGGCTAGACGGTGCGCAGTAATATTTTTGTTAGGAATCTTTTAACTCTTTTAATCATTGCAGAAAGGTTGTAACTTTGGCATGGAAGTTTTGCAATCAATGGACAAATCCACATATCCTATTATTTCAGATAGAGATAATATTGTTAATCCAATGAACAGTAAGGCTTCGTTAAGAAAGAAGAGATCAAAAGCTAAATCACTACCCATGTCAGTTAAGTTTGCACTCATTAGGCAAATTAGTAGATTGAATTCATTATTAATGAAGAAATTTGAAACTACAAAGACTGGTTCTGGTTCTTCGGTAGCTTCAAAGGATATATGGATTCCTCTAACAACACCAACTAAGGTAATCAATCTTCAATTTTTACCATTTCATTACAAAACCCTCAACTTTGTTAGGATGTTCAAAGTTGCCGTAATTGCTAAAGAGAACTTTTTTTTTTCAATTGCAGGCCTGTAAGAATGAGTTACAGAAGCACCCTTCATTTTCCCCATTATCAGAAAAGAAAAGGTACATGTTATGTTAAATTGAAGGCATATAACCTTTATAGGTAGATAGCACTCACATTTCTAATTGAAGTCGTGTCTAGATTGTGTTGATGTCAGACACTGATACATCGAGACATATTATACATAACCTTTGTTTCAAGACTAACATTTCCAATGTTTTATGCATGCAGAAACATAATGAAATCACCTACTATATCTTCCCAACTCAGCTTGAAAACAGACGAAAGGACTGCACGTAGAAACAAGGCAAAGCTCTACTTCCTACTTTATTAGATCATTGTAATGTCAAATGTAAATTGTCATTGACTCATATGTTATCATTCTTTCATGGTTCCTTCATGCGTAGTACTTGCACTTCGAATGAAGGCGCGTTCAGTGTCTGTCACAATATGACACTGAGATATTTCACTAGTTTCCGTATCTATGTCAGTTTTTCATCGGTTGCTTTATCTGTATAATTAACATTCAATTCTGTTACATACAGGAGAGATCACACAAAAAGAATAGAAAACTAAGACTATGCTTCTGTTTCAAACCGAGGCCAATACCCGAGTTTAACAAGGAAAGAGAAGATTCTAACAGAGGGAAAAAAGAGGTATATTCCCACATTTGTTCATAAACCATTGATCCTAACGTATCTGAGTTTTGGTTGTAATAAATTGTCCATAACAATCAAAAGTTGATAATAATTCAATTGTTGATTTCTTGCAGGATTCACTGACACTGACACCAGGAAGTAGAGTCACTTCTCGAGTTCAAAGCAAAGGCTCTTTATCTTCTGAGAGTGTCATTACTTATGAAAATATGTCTCCAAATATTCAGAATGGAGTCAAGAATGAAAGAAATAACTAAATTTTTTCATAAAGGAGAATACAGAATCACTGAATGATGTCATTTGACCACTCCTTGTTGTCATAGCTTATATGTAAACTCTAAACAGGTTTTAAAATGTGGTTGCAGTTTGGTTATGTTGCAATATTGCAGAAAATTTTGGATAAAAACTTAAGCTGCAATTACAACTAGAACAAGGTTTTTGAGTTGAATTGTACATATATCTTAGGTTCATGAAAATGACTTATGATGATGCCTTTTGGTGCATGCGTGTATACTTTTAAACATATTGCAATATGGTATGGTCCTGTGTGAGACTTCCTTTGTTTAAAATGCTATTTCTACTTTGACCTTCACAGCCACTTTTTCATCCCTATAGATACTTTGTCTGCAGTTTTTTGAGATCTTAAAATTCTTTATACTGTAATTGTTCGATCTTAAGAAGTGCTAGCTATATGTCATTTTGATTAGGGTGGCAAGCAAACGGGTATGTCCACTCCGCCAAACAAAGTAGAGGAGTCAGACCAGAACCATTGACTCGACCTGCCAAAAGTGAGAGGTTAAATGGGTAGGTTCTGCCACTCCTAAAACCTAAAAGTGACAAACGGTAGTGTCCTTTTTATTTAAACTCGTGTGTATCAAAAACGAAATCTTAGCTAGACATGCCAAAAATGGGTGGATTCTGCCATTCCTAAAACTTAAAAGTGATAAACGGCCAAAGAAGTCTCAGCTCAGCGCCTACTAAAAAAATAGAGTAGGACACAGAAAATTGAGGGTCCAGGATAAAATCCTTACTCGGACCTGCCAAAAATGGCGGGGTGAACCCATGATGTGGATATCTCTTCTTCTCATTTCATTTTCAAATTCAACAAAATTCTTAAAATTTATTACTTCTAAACTTTTAATTCATTTATATGTCATATTCATGACCAATCAAATACTTGATAAGACATGAGATTTTAATAGGATCAATCAAGCTTCATCAAATTTTAGAATAGAGGCTAAAAATCATTGGAACAAAATTAAAGGTGCCAAAATCCCATATATCAAAAGTGTAACTATGTTTTTTATCAATTATTCTTTTGGTGACAATATATTTAAAATTTGCATATTGATCAGAGTAACTCCTTAATTGGTAGTATATATTGAAAACAGAAGGAGTAATATTTATTTGAAAGGTGTAATTAACAGATCCTAATATTTTATCCATTATAATTTTGGATCTTTCCTTTGTATTGGTAATGATACATTTGAAGCAATTATCAAGCAATTGCAATTTGTTAGTAGAAACAAACAATATCATCAAATCATGAACAACACTCCACTTCCACCCAACACCAATCTTCATCTTCATATTTTTCTTCTTTAACTTGTTCAACACGCAATGGAAACTCCACTTCTTTTTCTTCTAGAATGCATGAATTATTTGCATCTTCCACCTCATCATCATCATCATCCACATGGTCAACAACACTTTTATCTTCCACATCATCCACATATTCAACAACACTTTCATCTTTCACATGATCATCATCCACATGGTCAACAACATTTTCATCTTTCATATCATCCACATGGTCAACAACATTTTCATCTTCCACATCATCATCATCATCATCATCCATATAACAATTTGAAAGATGGTTCAAAGTCCCGGTCGCGGACAACCCTCTAAATTTCAACCCGGGTTGATCCATGACCTGAAAATGCTTGAAACTCCCTTTGGATTTGTTCTTTGACTTTGAGACCGGATGGAGACGGCAATCGCTGCACCGCGCCTTATCGCATTTCCCGGTGAATTTGGAATGGTTGGTGGGCTTGGAAGGAACCTTTGCGAAAAGTCCAGCTGTTGGAGGCGAATCGATCCGAGTAATGAATCGGGTGTTGGGTTTCGGATTTGGTAGGATCCTGTATGTCCTCACCATGCCATGTTGCTTACCCTCTCTCTTCATTTTTGTTGAATTGAGGTATTGAGACAAAGATTGATGAGAAATATAGATGAATGTATTGTGATTATATATGTTAAGGTTGTAGACAGACAGGGAGGGGATAAGAACCTTGGGAAGCAAGTTATTTGTGCTTTGTAGTCATAGTTATGCGTGTCGACCAAGTTGTTAGCATAAAAATGGACCAAGTAAACAAATTATTGTTAAGATTGAATATAAAAATGGAGCAATATTGTTAAGATTGAAAGAATAACAATAAATTATTTAACAACTCATTTGACAACTAATTTATATCAAATATCCTAGTGGAGACAAACATCAAACCGTTTCTATAAATTTGAAAATGGTTATTGCAACTTTTTTCTAAATAAAGAAAATACATAAATTGTTCTATAATATAATGATATGTAAAAAGTTAATATACCGAAGTAAAATATATAAGTATTAAAATATTCTTAAATCAAATTATATGATTTTATGAATACTATATTCATTATTAATTTAAAATATGTATTAATATTATACTTATTTAGAACTAAAAAAATAATTTTTTTTTTAGTAATTTGTTTGTAAATTTTTACAATTTTAAGTAATAAACCAACATGGAACATATTTTCAATTATTTAAAATATAAAACGGAATAATAACTATGGGGTTTAACTAGTTATCTATTGATTTAATGAGTGATCCAAAACTATATTTGTGTTGATCAAAGGTCAATATTTTAAAATATTAATTGTTGCTAGTAGAATGTTCTTTTGATACTAGGAAGAGTGGAGTCTATGATAGGTTATTGATTTAACATTGACAAATAGTATATTTGTCCATTACTATACACTATTAAAATTATAAGTTATTGATATATTATAAATATATGTGAATAATGAAGAAATATAAAAATTAAATATGTTTAAGAACTCTATAATTCAATTTTAATTTTTATAGAAAATTCTTTTAAGTAATGATCTTTTTAAGTTTTTTGTTCATAAATTTGATTTCTACCGTAAATGTTTTTAAGGTACAATGACATATTTTTTAAAAAAAATACTAAGTAATTATTTGTCACGTGAGAATTTCTTTGATAATTAGTTGACACTTTATATTTATTTATTACTAATAAAATGTTATTCTTTCACATTAAAAGGAAGAATCTTTTGGAAAAATATCATTTCTTCTTCGTCTAATTTTTCTTAATCAAATTATTCTTCTTCTAACTCTCACGTAGAAGCTCCACTAAGTTTCTCAACCAACATATCAAATCGACGCTTTTTTCACGACGTCTTATAAATCGACGCTTTTATTTATTAATTATTTTCTTAGTTAATTATTTATTTAATTATTTATTTAATTATTATATGATATAGTAATTAATTATATTGTGTGATATTGTGAATATATGAATTATTTGAATTAATATGTATTATATGTCTTTTGGGTTAGTAAGTGTGAAAATGAGAAAAAAATAATTAATTGAGCCTATGTTGAGTTAGTGTGAGAAATAGTGGAGGTGTTAATTAGTAAGCTCATTTAGAATAAGAGTTAGTAAGGGTTTCACAAAATATGAAAGAATAGAAAGATAGTAAGAAAAGAGAAGAAAATAGGAGAAGATAAGAGAAAGAGAGACGATGAGGCAACCCTAGAAGCTCAAATCCAAGGTAAGGGTGAGTTTTCATGTGATTATGGGTTTATATGATGTATGCAATGGGTAGAATACATGAACTAGGAATGGGTATTTCAATTTCTAAGTTTTTGAGATGTTTTTAGATTTTGAATGTGAAGCCATGAAATTGATGTTTGAACCATGGTTTTTTATTGATGCCATATGCTGAGTAATGGTGTTGTAATGTGTTTTTCTTCCTTGATTCATGTGTCTTATGATATGATATGTTTTGGGATTGTTGGAGGTCAAAACTTGGGGTTTGGGATTTGTTGAAAGGTTGAAAGCATGAAAAATCGCATAAAATTAAAAATGTGATTTTCTAGGCTCTGACACAGCCCATGTCAGCTAACACGGATGGCCGTGGCAGCTCCGTAGTGTTTGTATTGCAAAATCGTTTTGGTCATATCTTTTGAACCGTAAGTCCAAATCGAAAATCGTTTGAAGCGTCAGAAAGCTAATGAACATAAATATAACATAGTGTAGATAATAGAGTTGGTTGCCCAGTATTTTTCTATCTAATATATTTGGAAATTTAATTGTGTATATGTTCTATTAATGAATTGTTGCATTATTTGCTGCAAGTGGTGAAATTAAGTGTGGGTAATTAATTGAATACTTGTGTATGTGCTTGTATAAGTATGTTTTGGTGTGTGACAACATGAAATACATGATAGTTATTGTTTGTTGTAATGATAATAGAGCTGTGATTGTTTTGTAAAGTGTGTTGTATACCATTTGAAAATGAATTGTGCGTGGATGTACAATGACATCTGTGTGTATATGTATGTTGAGAATTGCAATTGGTTGAGAATAACATTGTTTGACATAGTTTCTATATGTTATTTGTGGTGTGTTGAATTGGTGAATGCTATGAATGTGATTCATATGTGAATGATGGCATGATTGTGTATGTTTGTGCAAAAATTGTGGTGAATTCATATGTGATGAATTGGTGAGATATATGCTTATATGATTAAGATTTGGTGATGATCTTAATTGCATATATTGGTATGAACAAATAAATAATCAAAGTAAAAATGGTAAAATAGTATTAACATCAACAAATCATCAATACATATCAATATAAAAATTAAACAAATCAACTTGAAAAGGCAAATATATTTTTAATGATTTTTGAATATATTTAAAACAAATATGTAAATATTAAATAAAATAATTAAATAAATATTTTTATGATTTTTTATGTTAAAGGGAAATAAATAATCATGATTTCATAAAGAAAAAATAAAATCAAAAGGAAATAATGAGAATTAAAATGGAATAAAAATGGAAAGAAAAGAGAAAATAAGCAAGTGGTAAAAAATTAGTGAAGGTCAAGGGGACTTGAACCCCATACCCTTCGTTCACACACAAACCTCCTTGACTAGCGGTGCTACGCTCTCATCCATTAACTATATGCACTCAAATAAATAAAATATAAACAAAGTATTTAATCAGAAAAATGGCGCCACCGCCAATGTCATCTTCAACCTTGAGCTTCAAAATGGAACTCTCTCATTCTCAACTAAATGTAAAAGTATAAACATCAATCTTGTTCAAATTTTTACCAGGATTTCAAAAATGTATATATCACAAATTTATTTTAACCGTAGCTCATGAATTTCTAAGAAAAGCTCAAGAACCCTAAATTTTCTAAATGAAATTAAATTGCACAAAGGTATA
Source organism: Vicia villosa (assembly GCF_029867415.1). Taxonomy (NCBI): domain Eukaryota; kingdom Viridiplantae; phylum Streptophyta; class Magnoliopsida; order Fabales; family Fabaceae; genus Vicia; species Vicia villosa. Next base: position 34,053,757 of record NC_081185.1, on the reverse strand, counting down.
ATCAATGCCTATTTTCATAGGGCTTCAGCTCATGGCATCACAACAATCATAGTAGAATTGAGAAATGCTTAAAATGATGCCTCTATGTATAAGTTCTAATTCCAGAAAAACTTACCTGTTATGTGGAGATTGATATAGTGATTAAGCTACTTTTGAGGATGAATAATGATCCCATTAGCTTCCCTGAACCTGAAGTAATGTGTATAGAAACTCTTACTTTGGATTGAAGTTGTCTGAATCTTCCTAACCAACTCAACTTGCAAGCTTGAAAAATGAGAATTTTAAGTTGATGATGAAAGTGTTACAACTATGTATTAAAGCATACAGAAGTTTACTTATGGTATGTGGATGGTGTTTGGATGATAAGTTTGCAAGAAACTTGCAGGGGAAGAGAAATTCGGAAAAAAATGGATTTTGGAGCTTTAATGGAGTTTTCAAAATCTCAATATGAGTTTCTCTGAGTTTGTAGGGGATTTGAGGTGTTTCATGTAACACCCTTTTCTAATTCCCTAAATATTTAAACATATAATCAGAGTAAATAAGTATGCATATAAACAAAGGGCGTCACATCGACGTTTCCAAAAACTAAAAGCTTTCAAAAACAAACATCATTCATCATCGAATATACAATTACACCTGGTCATCAAGATAATGTAACACCCTTCTAAACCCCGCAGAAAATTAACATTAAAATCAGAGTAAAACATGAAGAAGGGTATTACAACGCCAACAAAATAAACATATATTCATGTCATGCCATAAAGGAACAATAAACCAAAAATTATTCAGGTAGCATGTTAACACAGCGGAATATTCTTAACAACTGAATAATCAAACATCTGGAGTCGAAGACTCATAATTCAAACATAAACCATAAACAAAACAGAAGTTTATCAGCCAATTCTAAAATAACATTCCCGGTGTTACACGACCAGAGCATGACACAGACCCAACTGACTCTAACGAACTACTTGACGAGCTAATCCTCACCAAGTACACAAGCTACTCCTCAATCTGAAAAATAACAACAGTAAGGGTGAGTTTCATTCGCATTAACAAATGTTATAGGAATATAAACAATACAACTTCATCCATACATTATTCACCCAAATCAATTATATTAAGATAATATAGCAACATTCGTCAATTACAGTCATTCATACCAAAATACACACAAATTATAACATTGGACAACTTCCATTCATGTTACAATTATACACAACAACCTAATGCAATGCAACTAAATGCATGTGGTACCAAACATGGGATAACCCATCTCACCGATCCACCACCATAAAGATTCGGCTACTTCTCTCACCAATTCCACACAATGGGAATTAGCTACCGCTGTCCCACCACCATAAGGGATACAGCCCACAATATGATTATGAAATGCATGCATCACATACCGCATGCTAATCATCAACACCAAACAACTAAACAATCACAATCATCAACCGATGCAATAACAATATGAGCCACCACAACCAATTAAATCAAGTGTTTTAAATTAAATTTGACTCACCACTCAAAACTCTATTTTATTGCATAAATCGCTTAATTAGCTCCACTGTGCTCGAAACGGCACATCAAACGGACTAACAGTTAAAAAGTTATACATTGTTAATCTTAAAAAAAATTCCAAACAGCAACAGCACGCGGCGCCAAGCTTGGTTCGCGGGGCGAACTGAGCGTTCCAAAAATCCTTGGCTCTCTGCCAAGCTGTTCGCGGCGCAAACATCTACACGCGGCGCGAAGCGAGGAAAAGTTACGCCTTCGCGATGCCAACACAGGTACGCGGCGCGACCTGTGCGTATCAAAACATCCTGACATTCTGCCCACCTGTTCGCGGCGCCAACCCTGTGCACGCGGCGCGAACCGGCGATTTCAGAAACACCAACCTGCAGAAAACAGCATTCTATACCTCCCAAATGCCCTCAAATCATACCAGTACGAATTTCAGAAAAATAAACCACACATACGACATAAATTGCACGTTTAGACATACTTCTAATCATGTTTAACATCATTATCCATCACCAATCATCATTCACAACCTAAATTGAATCAAAGTTCTATAAACCCCAAAACCCCAAACCCGACATACAATCCAATTCGGAATCCTAACATACGAACTCTATTGAATCATTCATACAACCCATAATAGAGGTTAATGAGAAGAATCCCCCCTTACCTCGATGTCGAATTCTTGGATACCCTTGCTCTTCACACTTGCTCTTCTCCCAATTTCACGTTCAGCTCTTTTCCTTCTCCTTTTTGGTTCTCTTTTCACAAAATCCTCCTCTTTTCTATTTTATGAAAAATATAACCTTGTTTTAGTAAAAGGCTTTGCAATTGACACACCCCCCAATTGCTACTTGCGACACTGGCCCATTAGCCTCATCAGTCCATATTTCTCAAATAATTCAATTAATTCTATTATTTAAATAAAAAAAATTAATTAAATTAAGTAAAGAAATTTATGGGGTGTCACAACCCTCCCCCACTAGAAAAGTTTTCGTCCTCGAAAACATACCTTAGGCAAAGAGTTCCGGGTAGGAGTCATCTGGCTCTCCAATTCCCATGTAACATTTCCACCGGCTGGTCCTCCCCAAGCTACTCTGACCAACGCTATCTCCTTGCCACGCAATTGTTTCACCTTCCGATCTTCAATCCTCATAGGCAAGACTTCAACTGTCAGATTATCCTTTACCTGTACATCATCGACTTGGATCACATGAGAGGGATCAGCAATGTATTTCCTCAACTGCGATACATGGAATACATCATGCAGATTTGCAAGCGTCGATGGCAACGCAATGCGATACGCCACATCTCCTACTCTTTTTGAAATCTGAAACGGACCAATAAAACGCGGAGTCAACTTTCTTGACTTTAGAGCTCGTCCGATACCAGTCATAGGAGTAACCCTCATAAACACGTGATCTCCTTCTTGAAACTCAAGTGTTCTCCGTCTCTTGTCATGATAACTCTTCTGACGACTCTGAGAAGCCTTCATTTTCTCCTGAATCATCTTAATCTTTTCCGTCGTTTCTTGAACAATATCTGGTCCAATCACCGCATTCTCGCCTGATTCGTACCAACATAAAGGCGTCCTACACCTCCGACCATACAAAGCTTCAAACGGAGCCATACCAATACTCGAGTGAAAACTATTATTGTAAGTAAATTCGATCAAGGGTAGATAACTATCCCAAGCACCGCCTTTTTCCAACACACAAGCACGCAACAAATCTTCTAGTGATTGAATAGTTCTTTCCGGCTGTCCATCCGTCTGCGGATGATAAGCAGAACTCAATCTTAGCTTAGTACCCAAAGCCTTCTGCAAACCTTCCCAGAATCTGGATGTAAACCTTGGATCTCTATCTGACACGATACTCGAAGGAATACCATGTAAACTCACTATCTTCTCAATATATAATTGAGCCAGCTTCTCCATCGGGTAATCCATTCTCATTGGTATAAAGTGAGCAGACTTTGTCAACCTGTCCACAATAACCCAAATAGCTTCACAATTCTTCGCCGTCCTCGACAAACCTGAAACAAAATCCATAGATATACTATCCCACTTCCATTCCGGAATAAATAACGGTTGCATAGCTCCATACGGTTTCTGATGCTCAATCTTCGACTTCTGGAAAGTCAAACAAGCATAGACAAATTCAGCTATTTCCTTTTTCATTCCAGGCCACCAAAACAGCTTCTTTAAGTCATGATACATCTTGGTAGCACCATGATGAATACTCAATCCGCAACGATGTCCTTCTTCAAGAATACTCTTCCTCAATTCGGCAATGTCAGGAACACAAACACGACTACCAAACCTTATTATACCATTCTCGTCGATTCTGAATTCACCTCCTTTATCTTGGTTAATCAGTGTCAACTTATCAACCAACTCTACATCAGTCTTCTGGCCCTCTCTGATTTCCTCAAGGATACCACTAGTCAGCTTCAGCATACCCAATTTAACACTGGTAGGAGTGTCTTCACATACTAAACTCAAATCTCTGAATTGTTCAATTAAATTCAATTCTCTCACCATAAGCATAGACATATGCAAGGACTTCCTACTCAATGCATCGGCAACAACATTTGCTTTACCCGGATGATAATTCAGTTCAAAATCATAATCCTTGAGAAATTCTAACCATCTTCTTTGTCTCATATTCAGCTCTTTTTGATCAAAGAGATACTTCAGACTCTTGTGATCGCTAAACACTTCAAACCTCGAACCATACAGATAATGTCTCCACAATTTCAATACAAATACCACTGCTGCCAATTCTAAGTCATGAGTCGGATAGTTTCTCTCATGCACTTTGAGTTGTCTCGACGCATAAGCGACTACCTGTTGATTCTGCATTAGTACACCTCCTAATCCCAACAACGAAGCATCACAATATACAACAAAAGATTCCGCCGGATTCGGCAAAATCAAGATCGGCGCACTAGTCAACCTCTTCTTCAACTCTTGGAATCCTTCTTCACATTTCGAATCCCAGACGAAAGCTTGACCCTTCCTAGTCAACTTAGTTAACGGCAACGCTAACTTTGAAAAACCTTCAATGAACTTTCTATTGTAACCCGCAAGACCAAGGAAACTACGGATTTCAGAAACTGACCTCGGAGCTTCCCATTGAGACACTGCTTCTACTTTCGTTGGGTCAACGACAATACATCCTTGGAAATTACATGCCCCAGAAAGCTCACTTCATTTAACCAGAACTCACACTTTGACAGTTTTGCATAAAGTTTCTTTTCCTTCAATAGTTCCAATACCACTCTAAGATGATCTGCATGCTCTTCTTCATTCTTAGAATATATTAAAATATCATCTATAAACACCACCCCGAACTGATCCAGATAAGGATGGAAGATCCTATTCATATACTCCATGAAAACCCCCGGCGCATTGGTTACTCCAAATGGCATCACTGTATATTCGTAATGACCATACCTTGTTCTAAATGCCGTCTTCTGAATGTCGTCCGTCTTCACCCGAATCTGATGATATCCCGACCGTAAGTCAATCTTGCTGAACACACAAGCTCCAACCAGTTGATCCATCAAATCATCAATCCTCGGCAAGGGATACCGATTCTTGATAGTAACCTTGTTCAGTTGTCTGTAATCCACTCACAACCTCATTGAACCTTCTTTCTTCTTCACTAGTAACACCGGTGCACCCCACGGTGAGACACTAGGACGAATAAATTTCTTCTCAAGTAACTCTTCCAATTGACTCTTCAACTCAGTCAATTCCGATGCCGACATACGATAAGGTGCCATCGACACAGGACTAGTTCCAGGAATTAATTCAATAGCAAATTCTACCTCCCTCTCTGGCGGTAATTCTCTTACATCTTCTGGGAAAACTTCCGGAAATTCACAAACTACCGGTAATTCATTACTCACCGCTTTCTTTTTCACCTCCATGGATGCAATCAACATAAACACGGCAGCCCCGTCCTTCATTGCTTCATCCACCTGTCTAGCAGTCATTGCTAAACTCTCAACACCGACATCTTCCGAAAAAATAACCGTCTTCGTGAAACAGTTGATATGAATCCGATTAAATTGCAACCAATTCATACCCAGGATGACATCAAGTTGTTCCAACGGAAGGCACACTAAGTCCATTCCGAACTCTCTACCAAAAATATCAATTTGACAGTTCAAACAGGCAAACGAAGTAGTCACTGAACCTGACGCAGGAGTGTCAATGATCATACTTCCATGAATATCAGATATTTCCAAGTTCAGACGTTTAGCACAATCCAACGAAATAAACGAGTGAGTTGCTCCAGTATCTATTATTGCAATTAAAGGAGTGCCATGGATAAAACATGTACCTTTAATCAATCGATCCTCTGGAGTAGTCTCTGAACCTGATAAAGCGAAAACTTTACCCCCAGCTTGATTCTTCTTTGGCTTAGGACACTGTGGACTAATATGACCTTCTTCACCACAGTTATAGCAAGTCACAGTCCTTCCCTTGCAGTCAACCGCAATGTGGCCTGCTTTACCACACCTGTAGCACTTCTTCTCTTCGCTCTTGCACTCGTGAACACGATGTCCACATTCCCCACACTTAAAGCACTTAACAGGAGCACTAGAGTCTCCCCCACTAGGCTTCTTCCAACTCCCAGCTTTATAATTACCTCTACCATATGGTTTACCACGGTCCATAGGCTTCTTCCCTTTCTTATCGACTAACTCGCGAGAGTGAGACGACTTCAGCTTGAGGTTATCCTCTTCATAGATCCTACTATAATCCACCAAATCTGTAAACCGGCGAATCCTTTGGTACCTGATTCCCTGCTTAATTTCATCGCGGAGACCATTCTCAAACTTAACACATTTCGAAAATTCGCTCGCTTCATCATTGTTATAGTGGACATAGTACTTGGCCAGCTCAACAAACTTTGAAGCATACTCCGGCACCGTCATGTTGCCTTGTGTCAGCTCCAAAAACTCAACTTCTTTCCTGCCCCGAACATCCTCAGGAAAGTACCTCCTCAGGAATTCTCGCCTGAATACAGCCCAAGTGATCGCTACACCTGCAGATTCAAGTTCATCTCGACTAGCCATCCACCAATCATCAGCTTCTTCAGACAGCATGTGAGTCCCATACCTCACCTTCAGATTTTCAGCACAATCGATCACTCTGAAGATCCTTTCGATTTCCTTCAGCCACCTCTGAGCGCCTTCGGGATCGTGCGTGCCTTTAAACAACGGAGGATTGTTCCTCTGAAAACTATTCAGCTGCCTGTCAGCGCCAATACCAGCCCCATTGGCATTCCCTCCTAATACACCAGCAATCATGCCCAGAGCCTCAGCAATCGCGTCGTCATTTCTTCCTCCTCTTCCGGCCATTGTTCTGCTAAATATCAGACAATATTCATTAGAACAAGAAGTATCGACAGTGTCAACCTTACATTAATCGTATACGAAGGATTAACCGACACTAAGACTCTGACTCAACGACCGACTATGCTCTGATACCACTATTGTAACACCCTTCTAAACCCCGCAGAAAATTAACATTAAAATCAGAGTAAAACATGAAGAAGGGTATTACAACGCCAACAAAATAAACAAATATTCATGTCATGCCATAAAGGAACAATAAACCAAAAATTATTCAGGTAGCATGTTAACACAGCGGAATATTCTTAACAACTGAATAATCAAACATCTGGAGTCGAAGACTCATAATTCAAACATAAACCATAAACAAAACAGAAGTTTATCAGCCAATTCTAAAATAACGTTCCCGGTGTTACACGACCAGAGCATGACACAGACCCAACTGACTCTAACGAACTACTTGACGAGCTAATCCTCACCAAGTACACAAGCTACTCCTCAATCTGAAAAATAACAACAGTAAGGGTGAGTTTCATTCGCATTAACAAATGTTATAGGAATATAAACAATACAACTTCATCCATACATTATTCACCCAAATCAATTATATTCAGATAATATAGCAACATTCGTCAATTACAGTCATTCATACCAAAATACACACAAATTATAACATTGGACAACTTCCATTCATGTTACAATTATACACAACAACCTAATGCAATGCAACTAAATGCATGTGGTACCAAACATGGGATAACCCATCTCACCGATCCACCACCATAAAGATTCGGCTACTTCTCTCACCAATTCCACACAATGGGAATTAGCTACCGCTGTCCCACCACCATAAGGGATACAGCCCACAATATGATTATGAAATGCATGCATCACATACCGCATGCTAATCATCAACACCAAACAACTAAACAATCACAATCATCAACCGATGCAATAACAATATGAGCCACCACAACCAATTAAATCAAGTGTTTTAAATTAAATTCGACTCACCACTCAAAACTCTATTTTATTGCATAAATCGCTTAATTAGCTCCACTGTGCTCGAAACGGCACATCAAACGGACTAACAGTTAAAAAGTTATACATTGTTAATCTTAAAAAAAATTCCAAACAGCAACAGCACGCGGCGCAAAGCTTGGTTCGCGGCGCGAACTGAGCGTTCCAAAAATCCTTGGCTCTCTGCCAAGCTGTTCGCGGCGCAAACATCTACACGTGGCGCGAAGCGAGGAAAAGTTACGCCTTTGCGGCGCCAACACAGGTACGCGGCGCGACCTGTGCATATCAAAACATCCTGACATTCTGCCCACTTGTTCGTGGCGCCAACCCTGTGCACGCGGCGCGAACCGGCGATTTCAGAAACACCAACCTGCAGAAAACAACATTCTATACCTCCCAAATGCCCTCAAATCATACCAGTACGAATTTCAGAAAAATAAACCACACATACGACATAAATTGCACGTTTAGACATACTTTTAATCATGTTTAACATCATTATCCATCACCAATCATCATTCACAACCTAAATTGAATCAAAGTTCTATAAACCCCAAAACCCCAAACCCGACATACAATCCAATTCGGAATCCTAACATACGAACTCTATTGAATCATTCATACAACCCATAATAGAGGTTAATGAGAAGAATCCCCCCTTACCTCGATGTCGAATTCTTGGATACCCTTGCTCTTCACACTTGCTCTTCTCCCAATTTCACGTTCAACTCTTTTCCTTCTCCTTTTTGGTTCTCTTTTCACAAAATCCTCCTCTTTTCTATTTTATGAAAAATATAACCTTGTTTTAGTAAAAGGCTTTGCAATTGACACATCCCCCAATTGCTACTTGCGACACTGGCCCATTAGCCTCATCAGTCCATATTTCTCAAATAATTCAATTAATTCTATTATTTAAATAAAAAAAATTAATTAAATTAAGTAAAGAAATTTATGGGGTGTCACAGATAACACCTTTCACTTGTCATAATTCATCAAGAATATGCATTCACAGCGGAAATAATAAATACTCATGTATTTCATAAATGATCATGTCCCATACCATAACCATATCTTAATAATAATCCACAAGATAATATAACGTCATATCCAAGATATTCGGCACTATTGCCTCTCAACAAAAAATAACAAAACATACATGTTCACAAGATAATATCATAATACATATCCAAAACAAAAACATGAATTTAATACTACTAATCCTAACCCAGTGTTACATGACCAGAGTATTGACTCACTACCTAATCACCAAACAAACGCGGACACTCTCCGGCTAAACCTCGCACGAGCTACTAAGCTTCAGAACATGCACGTTACCAACAAAGGGCAACACTCAAACAGAAGGGTGGGAATTCAAATCATTATGAAGAAGTATAATAAAGTACAATGATTTAATTAACAATCATAGGAATTCATCACACTTCGCATAATCATGTAAATAGCATTATCCAATATATTTCACATGTTCAAGTATGCAACAAAGTTCAATAGTATAATATTCAAAAGGATTCAATACTATTATTCCAAATATGCACATAAACCATCATTATCACATATTCACATTTATCTCCAAATCATGTATCAAACATCACGAAATTCAATTATCACATCTCATACACACATAACAATCACACAATTGCATATATTCAAACATCACATAACACCAATATGACTCAATGCAAGACATATGACTCTATGCATGTGGTACCGAATGTGAACCCAAAGTTCCACCGCTTTCCGATTCAATATCTAGAATCCAAGCCACGCTTTTGATCCGGACAAGACCAACGCCCACCAAACGTAAACATATAGCTTACCGCTTCTATATCCATCTCAAGGATCAAGCCATCGCTTCTATTTCAAAGCAAACCACCTCTATCTCAAGGTAAACTATGCTATGAATGTATGTACAATCATCACCAACACATATGCAATTAATATCATCTCTACCATCTTAACATTATGCATATCACCATAATTCAACTCTATGGATTATCCACCATTTGTACATATACACATTCATAACAAATATACTATTCACATATATAGGCCAATTATCAAATACGAACATAAATTCAAATTAACACTAGTATCATACTATATCATGTTAATCCGCGATTGCCAAAATATAAATGAATACACGCTTTCACAAACATCATCTAATCACTAAGATTCATGCCATACGGCTACCCACAGAGAACACTCGCAAAATGACATAATTGGCATAGCAATATTTTATTCTCAACATAAATATTCAAACCAAAATACAAATTCGGTCCATTTCACAAAATACCATAATTTACCGATAAACCAATTAATCGATCCAAGTCCGAACATAATCCAATCAAATCGGCTCAATGCAATTAATATAACTATTAATCATCAGTTAATATCACCTACTGCCAACAAAACTATTTTTATTGAAAAGAATGTCGCACTATCTTTCTAACGCTTCGAACGAGAACCCAAACGGAGTTACGGTTCAAAAGATATGAATTGTTAAAGTTTCAACGAAAAAGAAAATACCGACATCATACACTGACAACTCTAAACATGTCAAAATTATGCAAAACAATTAAAATTAGAACTCTCAATAACTCAAAACAACTCTGACAATTTTATTAATAACTCTAACAACTCTATTGACAACTCTATCGAAAATGAAAATAACTTAAATTGGCCTAATAATCCAGATATTCATCTCTCACTCAAAACTCCTAATAATATTATATCACTAATATTAAATTATAATAATTATTATTATTATTATACTAATGAATCATTATATTATAAATTTAACGATTATAGAAATTATTCTATAATGTATCACTACAGAGCGTAGCAATTGTTATACTTCAGTTAATTTATAATCTATCATTACAGTATGTAGTAGTTTTCTATATAAAATTATCGTAGGCTAAATGATTCTCTCTTTCACATAACTTCTATTTGAACCATGTTGAACAAGATAAGTATGTGTGACACTTTTTCTATATATCTTGTATTGTTAGGAACCATACAACAGTATATTAAAGTTTATGTCTATTCAAATTTTCAAATTGAAATATAACATTCAATCTTAAAACACAATTAATAAATAAAGTTTAACTTTTCTCAATCTCATAACATCATGTATGTTGCACTATATACCATAAAAGAAACATATGAATTTGAACACAGTATTGCAAGCTGCTACAATAGCAATTGAGTAAAGTGATGCAATATTAGTTTCTAAACATATATGACAATTTGTGATTCTCAATTTCTCCAATGTACCAACTACTAACATCAAAACATGTTTCTAACATCAATTTCATGGATTTTCAACAAAATCTAACATGTCAAAAACCTAAAAATTGAAGAACAAAAAATCCCTAAATCATGTTAATCTACCCATTGACCCAATCATACTAACTCATAATAATAAGGATTATCCCCCTTACCTTGAATCAATCTCCTTCTATCTTCTAGTTTCTCTCCAAATTTTCTTCTCTTCTCTTGAGTTCTCTCTTTCTCCTCTAGCCTTTTTTTCTTCTTTTTCCCTCAAATGAGTTATAACCTCTAAAACCCTATTTTCCTTACTATCTCTATTCTTAATGGGCTTAACCCACAAACCAATTTCATATTCTATTTCTACTAATTAGGCCCAATTAGTTATATCTCTCTAATAACTTAATTAACCTAAATAGCACAAATACACACATAATTAAATAATCAAAGAATTATCATATCACATAATAATTAAATAAATAAATAATTAATAAAACACCAAACAAAATAATTAATAATATAATTAATAAAATTGGGATGTTACATTTCAAGGTGTGGAATTGAGCTGTAAATGGCCTCCTATTTATAGGGAAACATGAGGGATTAAGAGCTTATCAGAAATGAAATGGTGAAGTTTGGTTTTGGGTTGAAATGCAAATATGGAGTTACATAAAACATGGTGGTTCCAATGCATAGCTTGAGTGACTTGAGAGACAATAAGGAGGCTTTAGGCTTTGCTTCCGAGTTTGTTGATGAAGTGTGATTAGAGGTATCAAGGTATGGGCTCAATGCAAAGTGGTTTGTGATTAAAGCATGCTTTACCAAAATGGAAGTTGTCTTTCTTCTTGAAATAGAATGAAACCTTGAATAATGCTTGAATCAATTGGGTAATGCTCTTTTGATTTGTGTAAACAACTGATTAGGTTGAGATTTAGAAGCAATATGGCCGACATGTAAGAGATCTTGCAGATTTGCAAAGGTTGTAACTTGGTTTGAACATGGAAATGGACATCAAGAATAACTTTATGGTGTCGTCTTCTTTAATTCGATTCTCTTAGCTCAAGTAAAAGAAATTCATGCTCTTGGACTTTTTGGAAATATAAGATCACACATTTCAACTTTCATGTTGGTCACTTGAAGAAATTCAACTTGGATCTTAATGAAAATTGGCCAACAAAATTGAGAAAATAAGCTGTTCTACCCTTAGAAAAATTTCTAAGTGTTGGAACATTTTTACAATATTGAAACTTCAATTTGATTAACCCATAACTTCCAATTTTTATGATATTTTTTATTAATTTTTTAAAATATTGAAGTATGAAGCACCATCTTTGAGTAGAGACCTCGGGCATGAAAAAAGATGACTTGAGGAGAAAGTTATACCTTGCAAAGTAGGCTACTTGAACATGAAATTTTGGTACTTAGAAAAATTTCTAAAACCTTAATTTTCATCTTTTGAAACTTTTTCTTGATTATCTTGATTAAACTTGATCAAATGGTTCCATCAACCATATTTTCATGATTATTAACCTTAGAAGTCCATGGTTGACCAAAAACTCTAAAAGTCAAAGTGGATTCTTTAGCAGTTGACTTTTTCAATAGATGAATTACAATATTTCCAATATCAATGAATCAAACTCCTCTAGCCAATTGAACCATATGAGTGGCTATAATGAAGTATTTGAGAACCTTGAATCATGTTATAAGTCAAAACATCATGCTTTGACCAAAAGTTCAACATCATAAGGAATTGGCTCAAACCCCTAATTTGTGCATCAGGTGAACTTGAAATTTGATGATCTTGAATTGAGGCACACTCTGACTTGAGTATTGATAAGGGAAATCACTTTATCATATGAGAAGCTTGAGTCACTTTGAGAGTCACAAAACCCTAATTACTTGAGCTCTTTGATCCAACATACCTATCTTGTGAAAGAAGTAAACAAGCAAACACATATCTCTTGTATCTTGAGGTTAGTGATGATGCATGAATGATAATGATAAAAATCTTTTAGATTCAATATAAATGAATTGGGATATTAGGGTAAAAAATTTGGGTATGGCAATCACCAAGATACAAAATCGAGCAAATTTATAAAAACAATTTTTTTATTATATCTCATTCAAAACAATGATTAATTCAACATCAATTGTATAAATTTAAAATGCCAAAATTGTTTTGCAATTTAAAATGAACTATTGCTAATTATTTTCCACTCAACTAATTACTAAATCACTGAAATGTAAGTATGCAAAGATATTTAGAAGTAGAAATCAAACCTTGCACATAGACATGAAATCATGATCAGTTTTGCAATCTCCAAGTCCAATATCAGGCAAATCATCACCAAACTTTTATAGCACAAGTAAAACTTCTCTGATGATTTTCTACACAAGTAAAACTTGACATAGTTTAGACATTCAATTCTTGCATATAACTACATTGTATTGTTAATCATAAACTCATAGCCACAAGGAAACTATAATTTAGTTGGTGTTTCAATTGGTAATATCCAACAAATGTTCCATCCAAATTTGATGGTAGATTACCTTAATTGTGCAAACAAAAATCACCTGCAACAATATGGCAGTAGCAATAATGGACTTTCCATTATGAAATGAAGTTTTGTCATGTTAAAACGAAAGTTTAATGACCATAAGGCACACTATTAAAACGAAAAAAATTTAGACTCGTGCACAGTTTCTACAAATGATAAAATCATCTAACACATATGGAAGTAATTTAGAAACCAACACATGTTGTCAAGAAATGCATGTATGATTAGCACTAAAATATAGACAGCTCACACATTGAATATAACATTATCATGCATAAAACACACTCAAAATCATTTCAAAATATGATCAATCCAAAACTGCCTAAAGTTTGCTGCCATGCCCGGATAGGATACGAATATATCATTTTCTGAAGCCAAATTAAATTAGGCTTTGGATTGACAAATATGTGATCAGGTTCTGCCGTCAGAATGTATTTGTACAAATCATAAAATGCACAACTTCTTAGATTTCATTCTTGGAAAAAATATAAAAAATTAAAACACATACTCTTCATCAATAATGGTTTTTTAATGGTTTAGCAGTGAAGGGATTTTCCTTTTCCCCAAACCAAGTAACACATGCATTAAAGAGTAAGACATTCCAAAGGATACTAAAAGGATTTTTCAATGCATTAGGAGAGTGAAAGTTCCATTAAAAATAAGGGTATTGAGATTATCATTGCAAGAAAAACTTGTTTGCTAAAGTGTTTTATTATCGTCTCTGATTCCTTCGCCCTGAAGAAGAACACCAATATGCATATCGCTTTTGATTATAGCCATCACTACCTCCATGACTGTGCTCTACAAAAAGTTGTAGCAATACACAATTTATAGATGAATCTTTGACAGATGACAACAATAATTATATTTGAAATAAAATAAATCTTTGTCAGCAAACGTTATTAATATCTTTAGTGAATCGGCGGTTGTAGTTCCAGTAACCTCAATGTAAAGCTGTGGTATTCTAAATGAGTTAATACTAAAATTCATTGTTCCAGAGGAATATAAATCACACAAGTAACTATTTAGCGTACTGAACAATCAAATAAGATAAACAATAAAGGAATATCGGAGAATTAGCTACCACGAAAATCATGAATCCAAACATGTTATAACTCTCGTTATTCCTCCACCAAAATCATGTTATAACAACAACAGGAGAGGAAGATATTCGAATCTTATTTGTTTGTTACCTATAAGCATATGTCACCTCATATCCCAAGTGTTTAAGGTACTTATAAACACAAACATCAGAGTTAAAAACCCACAACCCCAATTCATCCTTAAAGAAACCAAAAATAGATCAAGAAATGTATATCTATCCCAAATCCAAATAAGATACCCTTTAAAAACTGAAACATTGAATAGAAAAAAAGAGACACCCATGCTACTGCATAGGAAAAAAGGTACACCAACCAAAATATTTTTCGTCTTCTTAATCGTAGCTCTTACCGTCAAAATGAAGCGGAATATAACCATTATTGTCTCGATGCAGCGGAGAATGGATATTGTGATGTTGAATGATGATGGAGGAAGAAGGAGGAATACAGATATTTTTTCAAGAGAGAGAGGAAATGAAAGAGAACGATGACGAGAGACAATGAGGATTCCATGTATTAATCGTGTTTCATGATTACCAACATGAAAACTTGTGAGACTTTTTATTACCGAAATAATTAGGTTTGAATATGAAATTATGTTTCCCACACAATATTGAAGTATAATTAAAGCAAATACCATAATTAAATGCATTAAATATCAAATATATATAATTAAAACAAGGGTGTAATTAAATACTTTTAACTCTGAAATAAGAAAAATTATAACATAAAATCAGAAGAATGTATGGTTTTTTTCAAATGCCTTTAGCTTTTATATATTTATAAACTAGTAGAAGACCCGTGCGTCCGCACGGGTAATTCAAATCTTAAGATGGATAATATATTACAAAAGAAAAAAGAATTTAAAAATTCGAATGAGAAAT
The DNA here is from genome assembly GCF_029867415.1 of Vicia villosa. Taxonomy (NCBI): domain Eukaryota; kingdom Viridiplantae; phylum Streptophyta; class Magnoliopsida; order Fabales; family Fabaceae; genus Vicia; species Vicia villosa. Next base: position 34,038,013 of record NC_081185.1, on the reverse strand, counting down.
ATATATATATATATATATATATATATATATATATATATATATATATATATATATATATATTAGCTATGTAAAAAAAGAATATGGAAATGTATAGTTATTCGTATCTTAGGTAACTCGATAAGGCTAGATTGTTGGTGATATACAATTGTTATTAAAAAATCACTAATAACTTGAAATATTTAAAAAATATATATTTATCAAATCACCAACATGATAAATTTAAGGGTTAATAGCCATTTATTCCCCTCCGCGTGCGAGTTTTGATTTACTACATTAATTGGTCAAGGTCGACTAATCCCATGCTCCCGCTATCTAGAACTACTAAAGAACACTTGCTAAGATACACGATTACAAATGAAGGGATACAAAATACAATATTACAATCCAAATATTGGGTCATTGGCACCAAATATAGAACTACCAAATTGTCTCGTGTTCAAATCATTGCCATCCTGCCATCCAAGGCTGTACCAAAACGATCTAGCCATTGAGTCAATATATATATATATATATATATATATATATATATATATATATATATATATATATATATATATATATATATATATATATATATATATATATATTACATACATTTAGCTCAATAATGTTTAGCCATTATTATCATTTAGAATGGTTTTTATTTGAACAATGCCAAACCAAAAGGTTGAAGTTTTGACTAATGTTACAACATGTCAATGATTGGATTACTCAAAGATAAAATGCCAATTAAAGAGCAAGGCATCAATGGTAGCAAGTTATTAACTACATATACCCACTGAAAAATCAGTAACCATTGACATTAATTGAACATAGGATTAAATTATAGATATGACATTTAATTTTAAAATAGTGGCATTATTTAATAATTAGTGTCAGTTATGATTTTTTTTTTTTTAATATTAGTTCAGACATGTTTAATTATCAATTAAAAACAAAAGGCAAGAAGTTCATTCTAAAATGTCAACTAAAGTTCACTTTTGGATTGGAATAATACTTTTGTTTGGTACAGTGGCTTCTTCATAATAAGTTTTCCTAGTTCTTAACTAATGCACAAATATTAAATGATTCAAAAATATATTATGACAGAAAAGATTGTTTAAAAACACCAACTTTGTCAGGTTTTATGTTTTAACTATTTCTAAAGTCCATGTGAATAAAAAATAGTATCAATTTTACAAGAAAAAAAATCTAGTTAATGCATGCTATATATCAACCATTTTTGTGAATATCATGAGTTATACTAGTTAATTATAATTGTGAGGTCTACCTTTATTGTTTACCACAATCCATGTCATATATCAGCAATTTGTTGTGCTATGAATTGTCTTTTTTCCTTCAATGCCAACCATTAGTCTGCCATAATAAACAATCATAAGTTAGTTAGAGGAAAATTAATGTCTATGTCAGTGTGAAAGGTAAAATCAAGTTGTGAAAACTCCACATATGATAAGCCATCCAAAAAAACAAAGATTATGTTAAGAGAAAACTTATTTTATATTTTTTCCTTATCATTTAGTTGATACATGGCTAAATGTTGGTGATTAAAGCTTCCTTTACCCATGAAAGGTTGAAAAAACCCTCTCCCTCTTTTGTTCATGTTACACTCAGCTTGGTACTTGCTATCAGTTGAGTGACATGGATAAATTGTTAAGCACATGATCCTAAAGAAAGGTACTTCAAAGCTAATCCAAAAGCAAACAACTATGGCTAGAAAAAGAAGCAACAAACAAAAAAGAATTGATCAGATAAGATTGCTTTCTGTATGGATCAACATCTCTTTTGGAAGCCTTTTTTCCATTTCAACAGAATCTTTTTCAATAGGATCAAAATTGTATTCTTTAAAGAGAAGTGGGTGATCGCAAGCTTAACGGAGACGTAAAAGTATTAAAATAGTATTTGCCTAGTTTTGATTCATTGTGCCAGCAACCACATATGCCTGCAAATTACAAGCATTACTTTTCATAACTACAAAATGAGAACATCCATCAGTGTAGAAATATCAGATGAACAAAATAATATAATTCGTAATTGAATTGTCTACGGCACAATCAATTTCTAGACGCTAATTTAAAAAGTAAAAACAAATTGTATCATTACAGTATGTCCAGTTTATATAAGAAATTTGAAAGGAAATAAACCTTAAATTGAGAACGTGAATCAGCTTCCAACTTCTTGTAGAAGACCCACTCTTCATGCGAGAAATCCACCTTACTCAAATTAATTGTTTTAGTAAGTAAAGTTATTATCGGCTTGCCATCAAGCAAAGTTCCTGAACAAATAAAACAAACTGATGAGTAAACATAAGAGACCAATAATCACCTTCATACAGTAAACATGACTTCAACTTCAAAGAAAATCAACCTCACTCAAACAAACTTGTTCATTCCACTCCCTCAACCAAACAATATTATATTTATGGCCATACATTTGGCAACAATCTCAAATTCATTATATTATACATTGTGGTCATAGACTCAATAACAGAAATTAAGGATGAACTCATTGAATAGAAGGAATAATAATACCATAATTCTAAAAACAAGAAAGTTTAGTCAAAAACAGAAAGTTTAATACATGGAAAATTAAGTTAGCATCAGGACTTCATACAACCTGCAATAAATTTGAATCTCTCTTGTACTTTCCCAATCTCACTCTATGCTGAATAACCAACAGAAAAATGAAAAATAGTGAATGAACAAACTAAATAATGAAAAATGAGATTCAAAATAGAATAAAAAGTCCAAATGAACACACAGGATAAGCTTGTACAACAGATCTACACAAAACAAACAAAACCCATTACAAATTTCATCAACTAACCATAGATGTAAAAAAAATAAAAATATAAAAGTCTAAAAAATTCCAACAACACAAGAATCGAGTGTGAGAAAGAGAGAGAGGGAGAAAAACTACCTCTAGCTTTATAGCCGATGTCAGTGTAGAATCCAGGACCCCTAACCATGGCTTGATGCGGTGGAATGAATGATTTTGAGGAGACGTGAAGAAGCTGAGAATGAGTGTATAAATTGAATCAAACCCAAAACACTATATTCATTCTAACATTTAGGTAAACCATATGAAGCATATAACAACAGCAAAACCTAAGCTACTGCAAACTTGTTTTAGGTGCATGAACATACCTATTTGTTGAAGATCCGGATACCCATAACACCATTAACGGTAATTTCATCTTTGATCTATGTAACTCTGACCGCTCCATATTCAGTTGATGTGTGCAACGCTCTAACTCCGATGTATTGCAAGTTCACTTTGTCTTTCATTTTCTAAGAGTTTCGCCCGCGCTAGGGTTGGAAGACCAAAGGGAGAGCAGAAGGCATAAAATGGAAGAGATAGAGAGACAACAGAGAAAAGTTGTTGTTGACCTCGGTGAAACAGAGTTGAGGAGAGAGATATGGAAAGATGTTGAAAAGGGGTAGATGACTGACAAATAGGGGGAAAGAGACAATGAACGAATTTTGAAAAAGAAAAGAAAGGGGGAAACATTGAAAATGGGATGTAGTTGCCACTTGGCATAATCTTTGATTTTTATTGGACAACAAATGTGTATTTAGTCAATTACTTAAAAGGGCATTCATTAGTGTAAATGAAAAGTGAGTTAAAGGGTAATATAGGGTGTTTGGTGGCATGTGTTATTCTTAGTTAGGTAGTTGAAAACTCTTTAAATAAATACTGCACTCTCAATTTTTAAAATTTAAATCAAATTTCTAAAACAACTTTGTTAACAGATTGAATCTAGCCGGAATAGCCTCCCAAATTCGTTGTTCCTTGAGAGTTAAGCCGAACAAATTACTCATCATAACGTGTTGCTCTTGCTCTTACACAATCAATGACTTTCCTCACTAGCTTTCAATCTTCTTTTCTAATTTCTCAAACAATTTTATCCCTAAATACCAAAATCAAAATAACAACAAATACAATCTCAGAACAATTTCCGGGGCCCACACACTAATACTAATACAGTTTATTTTTATTCTCGCTGATCGTTGTAACACATAGAGAGAAGAAAATTGAAGATAGAAATGGCGTCTTGGAATTCAGTTCCATTAGAAGTAACCTACGAAATTCTCGGCTGGTTCGCTTTTATTGCATGGTCCATCAGTTTCTACCCTCAAGTCATCTTAAATTTTCGAAGAAAAAGGTTCCTATTTCTAATTTCTTCTTCTCCTTCAATCTTTTTCATTCCGTTTGATTAATTTAAACCCTCAATTTTTCAATTTCAGCGTCGTTGGACTCAACTTCGATTTCGTTCTCTTAAACCTAACGAAACATAGTTCCTATCTCATATACAATGCTTCTCTCTACTTTAGCTCCGCTATTCAGAAACAATACTTCCAGAAATACGGTTATGATCAGGTAACTTTCCTTCACCAATCACAAACTTGTAATTTAATCGCTTTTATTTTTAATCATTTATTTAAACTGTTTATGCGAAATTATTCATTTTAATGGTGTTGCTTTTTCAGATGATACCGGTGGCTGCAAATGATGTTGCTTTTTCGGTCCATGCGGTTGTGCTGACGGCAATTGCATTGTTTCAGATTGCAATCTATGAAGTAAAAATGATGTTTATTCCTTTTTGGCGAGTTTTATAGGACTGAATTATCTGTTTTTCTGAACTTGGAAACTGTTTTTTTTATCGTAGCGTGGAAGTCAGAAATTGTCGAAAATTTCGATTGGGATTGTCTCGGTTGTTTGGCTGACTGCTGCAGTTTGTTTCTTTGTTGCTTTGTCTGATCATTCGTGGCTTTGGCTTCTCAATGTTTTCAAGTATGTTGTCTCTTCTGGTGTGATTAATTGCATCTATTTGAGGCTTTTTGAATTTCAACTTTGCTCCTGTGACGATTATACGTGCTTGTGTGGTTAAATGCATTACTTATTTTTTTATGGAATTGGATCCTTGCTTATTGTTAATGGTATTGCTACGATAGAATATTATGTATTCAGACCTACCCTTGATGTACTGCTAAAGTCTATATTCTGGATTGTTAAGAGTCTTATATCGGACAATAACTGACAGTAATCATCACCTTAGAAGCCAATTTTGTATGAATGAGTTAGACCCAACGAACATACTATAAAATGGTATCAGAGTTAGGTATAAGATCTCTTGGGCTACTTGCTATTAGGTTTCGCCATCGTGCCAGCCACCAAGCCCGATAGTGTTGGGCGTGAGAAGGCGTGTTAACTGTTAAGAGTCTTACATCAGACAATATATGACATGAACATATGTTTATAAATAGGGACAATCATCGGTTTACAAGGTGCTTTTGTAAGGGATGAATTAGGCTATGAATATGATTTAGTTTTGTTCTAACATTTTACTTAAATTGATCATGTTGCAGCTCAATTCAAGTGCTCATGACTACTATAAAGTACATTCCCCAGGTTAGAATTTCCTTTTGTTTTCTTTTTTTTATGCAAATGATTATTGAGTAGCATTTTTTTTAACAAACGTAAACTCCTTACAGAACCTAATTTATTGATTGTACTTCTAAATGCATATCAAACTATTTTCATGTTCTTCTCAAAGTCCTTGTAGTCTACTATTCTAGCTTAATATCTTTCTTTTTCTTAGAAAACAGAAACAAATTAATTATTATGGAAATACAAATTGAATGGAATGAATAAAGGTGGCACCCAATTCTTTGATTCTTTCTTTCTATCTAGTAATGGAATCAGGAGTCCTCTAAAAGTTTGAACCCTTCGTATAGCTGTATTGGTTTGAAGGACCATTTTTCTATGACTTCCATGACGCTGGTGGCATGAAATTTTTTTGAGACATAAATTTCGTGTCCCCAAATAAACTCTTTCTCAAAAACGAATAACGGATAATTCTTCACTCTTCTGTTGATAACGGATGTACTATGGAACCTGTAATAACTCACTATAAATTTAAGTAGTTTACTATTACATGTTTTATTCGAAATACGCAGTTGGTGGTGAAGTAACATTAACTAATTGTTTTTTCCCTGAGTTAATCATAACAATAAATCAAAGAGAACTCTACATCATTATTTCCAGCTTCTTGCTTTTCATTTAATAATTTGTATCATGAATGTAGGTAAGCATGAACTTCCTAAGGAAAAGTACTGATGGATTCAGCATTGGTAACATTCTACTTGACTTTTCTGGAGGAATAGCAAACTATGGACAGATGGTAGTGCAATCAATAGATCAAGGTCTGTTTGTCATGAACTCTCGTCTCTGCGTTTTGATGGGTCTTCTTGCCATTTGATTCTATATTTCAACTGACATCTTTAAATCCTATCTTTCCAGATTCGTGGGTCAACTTCTATGGCAATATAGGAAAAGTATTGCTCTCTCTGGTATGGAAAACTCTCCTGATGCAATATTTTACATCATTGCTAAGTTTAGCTTGTTCTAGTTCTGTTTTACTTCGATATCATTATTTTAATCTTAGAAGTATGGTACTCCATTTTAGTTCAAGAAGTAAGGGCTTGTTAGATTTTTGTTTCTACTTTGTTTTCGTTTCTTGTTTTTGCTTTCAACTATAAACATGGATTCTTTATTTTAATGGAATACATAATTGCAGGTATCTGTATCCTTTGACATTATTTTCATTATTCAACATTATGTGCTGTATCCTGCTAAAAAACTCTCCAAATTGGTAACCACTGGCGACGATGAAGATCAAACTAGAGAGCACCTTGTCAGGCCTTCTGATGAGTCTCCACCAGAGAATGTGTGAGATGAGACATGATTTGGTTCATAATATATATTCAAAGGAGCATCAAGATTGAATCAGAAAGCACCTTGACAGGAATGTTGAAAAAGAAGTGAATTCTAATGTGTATCAAGTTTCCCATTGAGTCCTATCATGATCAAAACTAGGATTATTTTGTCTCATGTACCAGGAGAATCATTTTTCCTGGACTTCACCAAACTTTGCTGTATAATTTGTATAATAAGTTAAAAAAAAAATTTGTATTGATCTTTATGCCTATTTATGTCATAAATTTAGACCGACTAGCTAGCTTTCTATAGACAAACTGTGAAAAGAAAAAGCCTTTTATTGACAAATTTACTAAGTTCCCTACCCAAACCCGGTCAAAAGTTCAAATTAAAAACCAGTGACATTTTTTATTTAAATAATACAAGATTTATTGAAAAGTTAAAAGCTAATCAAATTGGCCTTGGGAGATGTTTTGGAGAGACTCGAAAGAAACGTTTATTAATTAAAAGAATAACATGAAACTTATGGGTCTCTAAACTAATTAAGCTTTAAAAACTGTTGTAAATAAAGAGTATATATAGTACCCGAGATTTGACCTGATTTGATATAATTACAGGTAAATTATAATTATAAATAATACAAAATAAATATCGATTCTATCACACCTTCGCAGTCGAAGCAGGAAGTCGACGGACGCTTAGACTGATACGGAAATCATAAAAAATAACTATAGGGAGGCCTTTGGTGAAGATATCATCAACCTGGTGCCGAGTAGGAACATGGAGAATGCGGGTCTGACTATTCTTTGTTGAACAGCAAGCACACTTCTTCCTTATCATCCTTTTCAGATTCTATAGTGTCTATAAAGTGAGTTGAAAACAACTGTATGTCTGTAAGACACTATTTGATGATAGAATCCACGAGATAAATGATCATTCTGAATCGAAAAATAGAATGCTCAACTTTCCTTAATTCTACCTTTAGGCATCATGACAAATGCTTTACCATTTACCTTAGTTTATGAATTCTTGACACTAGATCGAGAAGTCTTTGGTTTGGGTCTTCTTGCAACCTTTTGACTTGGAGATGTTATGTTTTGAGTTCCTTTCACCATTAGACCTAAAGATCACAGTGTTTGATTTCTTCAGAAACTACGAACTTTGAAATCTCACATTTTTTTTATCAAAACCTTTTGACTTCTTTGTCATGGAATATGGTGGATTAATTAGTGCATTTTAATGCACATTCTTCTGTTATTGTACATTGGCGCTTCTTTAGTTGTTTTATTATTTTTACCATTTTATTGTGTTTTTATATTTTAGTTTATTTTTGCCTTTATTTTATTTTCAACATTAGCGGTTATTTGATACTTGTTCATTGTTGAGACCATAACTTGAGCTGCGGGATGCCATTTTGCGCGTTCTGATATGCGTTGGAAAGCTAAGAGAAAGAGCTACGACTTTTTTGTTGAAGCCAAAATCTTATTTGGAGTGCAGGAGTCTCACATAATTCGTTGAAGTTTAATACTTTATGAATTAATTAGTTTTGGGCCAATTTTTGACCGATTTTTATGTTTTCCAACCCGGTTTGAATTAGAAGTGCAATTCTTATTTTGTTAAAAGGAAATCTGACACGGTACTGTCACATTATTCACTATTCACGAGAAAACTTTTTCTTTGTAGGTTTTGGTCATGGAGAACTAATCCCTAAGGCGAAATCTACTAATTACGGGTTCCACCATACTTTGAGGTTATAATAATTTTAATCAAGTTTCTATTTCGTTCAATTGTATTATGTGATTCTTGTTTGCTTTATTCAATTTTCATAGAGTATATTGATTTAATTCGATGGTTGTATGATCCTTAACTATAATCACATTAGCGTTTGCTTAATTCTTTATTGTGTTTGATTAATTCGTGTTTGCTTAATCCGCGAGGGCTTAAATTCGTTTGCTTAATTCGGATAAGAGGAACTTACATTACATAAAACTCGTTGCGCTTGTCAGTGAGTTTTGTAGTCGAATAGGAATAGATTAGGAGATTGAATTTATAATAATCAATGATAAGTCAGAACCAGAATCAGTTGATAATCACTTTTTTTCTCTGATTTCTTAAACAAAACAATCCCCCATAATCACTTTAGTTGGTTAATAATAATCCAAGAGTCCTTGAGATATGATATTCAAGTTTTCGTTACCGTAAACTACAATTTAAATTACTCGTTTTTGACCCATGTGCGACAGCGGATCATAGATTCCTAATCTTACTACTTTTAACAACTTATATACCCAAGTCTTATTCTTTGGTCTTGCTTTCTCCATGGAAGCAAGCTTTGATACTGCCAAAAAAAATTTTGAAGAGCCATTTCATGCATACTCAAAGGTTCATCAGACACTTTTCTATTTTGAGCAGAACTACATTCTTATCTTCATCTGAGCCAGATTCTTACTCAGTTTCAGAATGTGAGTCCTTAGTGCAAGATTGACTCCTTCGGTATCTTTGTCTAAATCTTCTTATAAACAAGAGAAGTTGTTTGCAAGGTATTTTGTTGCTGACCTTGAGTTACGGTGCAAGAGTTTTCAATCTTGCTTTCTTTAGATATCGCAATGAGCAAATCAAAATTGAACCTTGATTGCTTCAATAAGCACACTTGTCCCACGAATCAATCTTAAAGATTAAAAATTATTCCTACTCACAAAGCAAATGGCTTAATGTAGAAAAAGATCCTTGATTTCTTCGCAGACTTGCCCCACGAGTCAGTCTTAAAGGTTAAAAATCCCTTCATACTCATAAAGCAAATGACTTAAAGGAGAAATAAGTTTCTTGACCTGAAGAGATTTGACTGAATTTCTCTATATGATTATCGTAACACTCCTTTCAAATCATATAGTTATGTGTGTGCACTTTGCACACCATTAGTTTGAATTTCTCCATATCATCTTTTTTCAGCTTTTGTAATTTTCATGTTTTATCAATTGATAGGAGTTCGTATATAAGACTAAAGAATGTGTTGTATAATTTTCTCACTAGATCTTTTGATTGTACCACTGTTAAGGGTTATGCACATCCAGGCTCTGATACAAACTGAAGGTGAGAAAAATATACACAAGAAGGGGGTTGAATTGTGTATACCAAAGTTTTTTTTTTTTTGCAATCTTGATTCATAACCTAGTAGAGGAAATCAGATTCTGCATCAAGAAGAATTAAGTTAGACTAGAGTCTGACTTCATAGTTCAATGCACAACAGAATAATTAAATGCATAAGTAAATAAAGTGACACACGATATATCCTAGTTCCTCATAAACTGAGAGTAGTGCAGTCCCCTTACAGCACAAGAGATTTTCACTATAATCATTCAGATTACAATTTGCTCAATCAAACTAGAAAGATAAATCATTGCTCAAGCACGCATGCAAAAGACTTCTTTAACTAAACCTACAATTTAGGACTTCCTACTCAAGCCCTCAAGCAAGACATTCCTTGCTCAATCCTACAGATCAAGACTTCCTGCTTAAGTCCTCAGACAAGAGACTTCGTGCTCAATCCTCCAGATCGAGACTTCTTGCTCAAGCCCTCAAGCAAGAGACTTCCTGCTCAATCCTCCAGATAAAGACTTCCTTCTCAAGCCCTTAAGCAAGAGATTTCCTGCTCAATCCTCCAGATTGAGACTTCCTGCTCAATTCCTCATACAAGAGACTTCCTGCTCAAGCCCTCAAGCAAGTGACTTCCTTGCCTAAACCTCAGTTCAGAACATCTATTCAATCATAACTGAAAGAGACTTGTGCTCAAGCATGAATGTTGGAGACTCCAGATTTTTTTAATAAAAGAATCTGTTATTAACCTTTGTGTTTATATGTGTGCTTCTTAGTTAAGCAGATACACAAAGGTTTTACACTTTGAGCAAGATACAAGTTGAGTAGCTCCTAAGTGTATAAGAATGAAATCTTCATTATTTCTCTTCTTCTTCAACACATATGATCTTCATTTGTTGTGCCTTCTTCACATATTCTTTATTTTAACTCTCCTAGTCATATGTGAATATGTCTTACTCTGCTCTCTTTTCTTTAACACACAATAACCCTTTTTGTTAGATTTTTGGTTCTTTTGTGTGTTTCTCTTATATGTGTTTTATGTGTCACATAATTTTTCTCTCAATTCTCATCGTGTGATCTGGTATCACATTCTTGTGTACACACAGTCATGCACACACATTTTCTACTTCAATTTTCTTCATTTATAGAATATGAAAATAAATTCGTTGAAGATTGAAACTACTCATAATACAAGTAACTGTTTGAAGATTGAAACTACCTATAGTACAAGTAGCCGTTGAAGGTTGAGACTACCTATAGTACAAATAGCACTTGAAGGTATTTTGCTATAACACATAAAATGAAGTTTAAGTATAGCTAGCATAAAGACGTTGAGATGAGCAGAGTAAAGTTTGTAAAAAAGCTGAAGAGATAGGATCCTGACAACATTACTTTCTTGAATAGACTTAAAGTAGTTTTACGTTGTCATGCAATCTTCTTTAGATAACTTCATATTGGAGACTTCTTGTAGACGTTTGTTGAAGCTTGAATAAAGTCATTGTTATCTTTTATATTGAACTTCCTGAATCGGTGGCTTCTTATAGAATTAGTTAAAGCTTGATTAGAAGTTAGAGTATGTCTTCAGAACCTAGTTAGAATGAGACTACAGAGTCTTAAGTTCACGGGTTCTGAGTTTTCCTTTATCAGAATCTTGATCAAACTAATCTGGATGAATACTTTTAGAGTTGTTGACTTGAGATAGACAATAATCCTTTGAAGTAGAGACTTCAGAACTGTTGATGAAGCTTGTTCATAAGTTTTAGAGTCATTCCTTATAACAGCGTCTGCTTGCTTCGCGTGACTCTAGTCTTCAAACATTGATGGTCTTTAGATTTCCAAGTAGGCTTTAACACAACATCAGAGAAACTTGAGTAGACTTTTTCAGAGCATGAAAGCTTGGTTCCGATCCTTTAGATTCAGAACAATTTTGCATATCTCTTAATGATTCTTCTAAGTGTTTACCTTGATTTATATCAAGGTTAATGTCTTTTGATTCCTCGCACTTGAACAACCATCGGTAAAACTCTATTGTTCTAAAATACTTTGTCATCATCAAAATCTTTTAAGGATTTGAACAAATCTTATTCCAACAGATGCAACAAATTATTATTTTCATACGAGATCCTAAATTCCTTCGCTAGAAGTTAGACAATCAAGTGAACACCTGTGTGTTTGTGAGCTCCAAGAATTTTATTGAAATCCCCTTTGCATGCACAAGAAAGATTGTGATTATTTTGTACTTGAGATAATGATATTCATAGTAATTGACAATATCATTTTTTAGCGATGTGATTCCCCTGTTTGCTTAGAGATTTCCATAAGGGATTTAGCTTGTCTTTCAAGGCAATAACTTTCAAAGAAGTTGCACCTTTAGACTAAATAATCCTTTCATGAAGATTGAATTTACATGTTTCTACACCCATTTCTAGTTTCGTAATTGCAATTTTATCCCTATTTATAATCCGTTGAGGTAGTTCAGACAAAAGGAATATCATAAACATTGTTAACCGCAAAGAAACATTTTACCATAGATGGTTGTTGATCATTAAGTGGAGGGTTAGTATTTTGTGATTGAAGGCTAGACCATGGAATGACAACGGTGGCTTTGTTTTGGACGGTGACAGCGGAGGTCATGGTGGAAAGCGACGAATTTAGGCTTGATTAAGAAAGAACTAAGGTAGAAAGGAAACGGAGCTTAATTGTATGTTTTTCGTTCAAAAAAATCGCCAGAGTAAAATCATGATTCTTCATAAATTCAATTTTTTTCTTGTTATTAAATATAAATTTGTTAATGGATTTTATAGGCTGAAAAATAACAACTCAAATAAGCTATGCAAAACTCATGACAGATGACAGAGATGATTCATTTTATAGATATTGAAGTTCTAGGAGATAATATGTGAAATTTCAAAATTATAACATTCATTCAAAAAACTTAATTTTACAAACCAAACATATTTCATTTCTATCCAAAACAAAACTATTAACCAAACACTTTTTTTTTTTATATTGTTCCCTAGAATAAAATTCACAAAACGCTCCCTTAGACATTTTGAGACAATGTTGGATCAGACGACTTGGCGGCATTATCATATTCAGGAGTTGTCTCTGGTTTGCGTTTTCTTTCGGGATATAACACATAATGTTGGATTATGAAGAGGATGTCAAAGAATATAGACACCTGCAATATTGTTAAAGAATGAGAAATCATGTTCATCAATAATATTTCTTAAAGTAAAAGAATGATACACTGATACATACCAAGGATAGCAATAGCTTTCCAATGTTTCCATAGAAGTTCACCCATGAACCTGAAAAACAAAGATGCAATAATCTTATAATCATGTCGCTTGAAATAAAACCAAGTAGTTTTAAGTTTTTGAAAGTCCTGTATAGGTTAGTCATAATTCAACCTTGGCAAGACGACTAAGAGTCTTATTTAACCATAGTTTAGCCGTAACAAATCTATTATGAGGCTACATTTTTTCACAGTTTCACAATTTTGAGACTCTGATGTAGTTCACCTTGCACGACAGACAGACGTGTTTGAAACTATAAATTTAGACAAGATAAATTAGTTAAGGAAGATAACTTACTTTGATCAATGGATTGCATAGCCATTTGTAGATAGTTTGCTACCCCTCCAGAAAAGTCGAGTAGAATGTTCTCAATACTCCATCCATCAGTACTTTTTCTCTTAAAGTTCATCACGGCCTATTGTCACAAACAAAATTATTAGTCGAGTTAAATGAATGTAACATGTTGGTTTAAGATTCAATTCTAGACAAAATAGCATTTATTTATAATTCTATATTAGTGTAAACGAATTAATCCTAACCTGGGGAATATATTTGACGACGGTCATAGTAACTTGAATGGTACTGCAAGTTGATCAATTTCAACAAAAGTCAGAAAAAAATGTTGAAATAATCAAACTTCCATAACCAATTATGCATCAAAACTAGTTATAAACATACGTGAAGATTGAGAGAAGCCAGAGCCAGTGATGGTTGTTCAATGCCACAAAGAAACACACAGCTGCTACTGTCCATGCAACAGTGACTATAGCCCAAGCGATTTTAGATACTTTTTGGCTTCCACGCTGCATGAAAATAATCAAAAAATTTGTTACTTTTAGTTAGGATAATTTATAAGTTCATGACAAGAAGAAGAATAAGGAAAAGTTGCACTAACATCATAGATTGCAATTTGGAACAATGAAACTGCTGTTAGTAGAACAGCATGGATTGAGAAAGCAACATCATTTGCTGCCACTGGTATCATCTGCAAAATATTAAAAACATAAAAAGTAGTCAAACTTCTGAAATGCTAATTAGTCAAAAAGCTAACATTTAAAAGCATAGTTTTATAAATATATCATATTCTCTCCGGCCTTATTTATAAACAAAGATTCATTTTTTAGGTTCATTGAGTAATGAATGTATCTGATCTATTATGTAGACCAAATACATTCATTATTCAATAACTCTGAAAAAAATCTTTGCTTATAAATAAGACCGTAGGGAGTACAGTCTAATCTTTAGTTTTTTTTAATTCATTTTACTCGATGAGTCATAGTTTTAAAAAAAAAAAATCTTATTCTATTTGGTCATTATTATAAATAAATATTTTTTTAAAAAATTTTAAATAAAAAATGAATCTAATCTATATTTGAATTTAAATACATCAAGTTTTAATATTTCTTATAAAACATTTAAATAAAAGATGAATCTAGTCTATATTTAAGTTAAATACATCAATTTCTTAATAAATTTAAAAGTGAAATATGTATTATAATAGTGATTATTTAATAAAAAAGAGAGAGATATTTTATTCCGTGACTCCTTTTATTTTCCTTCCGAAAGCCCCGTCTTAAAATGGAATCTTTTACTATATTTTCTTTCCTCTTTCTTTGACTTTTTCATATAATAATGCATTTTCTCTCTCTCCATACAATTTTTCGATAAACATGAACCAGATCAAGTTCAATTAACAGTGTCACAATTTACAAATATATATTAAAAAAATATAAAAAATAAAAATAAAAATATCATCTCATTTCACAAGATATCAAAATCTAAATCATGAATTGAATGTTAATAGAAATTCACAAACCTGTTTCTCTCCATATTTGTGTCTATATTGATTCTGAATTGCAGTGCTAAAGTACAAAGACGCATTATATATAAGATACGACGAGTGCTTCGTCAGATTCAGCAGCACAAAATCAAAGTTCAGCCCCACAACACTATTAAAAAATATAAAATAAACAAAATATCAATAAAAAAATTACACAATAAAATAATAATTATGAACTATGATATTTTCTGGGTTTGTTTATATTATTATTACCTTTTCCTGCGGAAATTCAAGATGACTTGAGGCCAGAAACTAATAGACCAACAAACAAAAGCAAACCATCCAAGAGCTTCATAGGAGACATGGAGTGGAACTGAATTCCAAGACGACATGATTTATTCCAACTTTGCTCAAAAATTTTCTCCTTAAAAAATGAATTATTAAGGTGTGCGTGTGTGGTGGACCCAAATAATGTGTGTATGAGTTTTTGACTCACGAGATTTATAGGCAGAATTTAAGAAAAGAAAAGTGGTTTCTTTTTTCCTAAAATTAAGAGAATTGTATATAGACAGGATTTGTGACAAAAGGAGTACTAGTATAGTTGTATTTTATAGTATGCATTTTTACTATAATTGTAAAATAGGGAGTAATAGTTAAGCGGTATTTTATTTTTTTGGTTAGAAATAGTTAAGCGGTATTCAGTTATGTGAAGTTTATATTTCACACAAAATTGAGTGAGTTTGTTTGTATTTTTTAGCTGTCATACACTGAAGTTAGTTTCCTGTATTTATGCCGCTATAACATCAATTATTGTTTAATCTTTAGGAGTATAAGGTAAGACTTAATAGTTGATAATACAGATTTAGTTTTTCAAATATTTCTAAATATATTGAGCTTAAATTGAAGAGAAAATAAGAAAATGCATCGAGACTGTAAATTAGTGGTGTATACCATTATGTATTCAAATCAGATTTAAAATTTTAATTATTTGTATAATATAATAGAATGATATATTTTTATTAGATGACGATAAAAAAAAATTTACATTATCATTGCATCTTCATTAAACTCTAAATTTAAATGACTTCATTTTTTCTTCTTAAGTTGCTAATGGTTGTGATTAGATGAAAAATGAATTAGATCGTATGGATCACTCCGTTAAATCTGTTTAAAATTAGAACTCATATATTTTAAGGGTTAGACGACACGTATAGATAGCAGGTAATCCGCTAAATTCACATAACTATAATAATAAAATTTTATTTTAATATTTATGTTTTCTCATTTTAAATCAACACATTTGTTTTTTTCACTTTATTAAATTTTATCTATATTTTATTTAATCTTTTTATTTTAAATATTATATATAATTTAATATAATTAATATTTAATTATTTTTATGTTTTATTCACAATTTTTATATTATAATACTCCCTCCGTCCCAAAATATAAGAGAAAAAAATGCATTTTTCTTGTCCCAAAATATAAGAGAAGAAATCATCTTTCATTTCTTTCAAGGTAAAATTAAATGCAAATTGCATTTAACTTACATTCTCTCTCATCATTTCTATAACCAACAACCAATTAGAATTTTTTTTACATTTTTCAAAACACTTTATTTCAAGAAAACCATAAATTAAATGATTGTGTTTTTACTTTTCTTAATAAACGTGATTTTGTTTTTTTCTCTTATAATTTGGGACGGAGGGAGTATTAGTTTCTCTTATGTTGAATATTATTTTATATAATTTAAATATATATTATATTTTAAAACATATATTATAGTATTTATAAAAAATAATAGGTTTAAATAGTCTTTTGATCCTTGTAAGTTGACGTGTTTTTTATTTTCGTCTTTGTATCTTATTTTTCTTAAAAATAATCCCTAAATGTTAAAATACTTTTGGTCTTAGTCCTTAAAGTTAAAATCCGTAAAAAAATCGGTAGGTTTTTTGTGAATTTTCTTTCAAATTTTCGTGCGAATTTTAATTTTAGAGACTAAAATCAAAAAGACTTTAACATTCAGGGATCATTTACAAGAAAAATAAAATACATGGACAAAAATCAAAAACACCCCAACTTACAAGGACCAAAAGACTATTTAAGTCAAAATAATATATTGCTTAAAAATATATTATATTTAAAATAATATATTTTTTATATTTTAGTTTTTAAGAATTAATATTATAAATTTTTATTTTTGATTAAAAAATAATAAATAAATAAATAAATAGTTCGTATAAAATTGGGCGCAGTCCAAAGCCAATCCGTATAAATCGGGTTTGGGTAATAGTTTTTGAACTTCGGCTCTTAATAAATACTTGAGGCGTGTCAAAGCCAATCCATTTAAAATTGAATACTTCCTTTTGACAACTCTAATTTCAGTCATGCAAATAGTTCAACTTATTGCCTGCAACGTTATAATCTATCGTAGTTTTTTTTTTTATAAATTATATCACTTAGGTAAAACAAAAATATCTAAAATAAATGATATTTTCACTTTTTAATTTAATAACTTTTTTAATTATGTTTTTCAAGGTTAAAATTAAATATTACACTCTGGTATAACCTCAGAAACAAGAACAACTATTCTTTTTATAAAAGAGAGGGCCGAAGCCCAAAATCATCAAAATAAAAAAAAAAATTAGCTGTCATACATAAAAAATTTTAAAAAATACATAATTCAACATTAAAAATTATAAAACAGTATAGAATAAATTTTTTTCAACGTTTCATAGTCAATGTATTCAACAATTTTTTTAATATATTTTGTTTGATATGAATAAACTTCAAAAAGATAATATAATTTTTGTCGTATATCTTTATTGATATAATATATTAATATTTATAAATCAACAAAGAGAAAGTGAGAATTTTTTAGTTAAAAATTTTAAAAAATCATAATTTTTTAATTTTTTTTTATAATTTATATTAGAGATAAAGAAATTGTAACATAATTTAGTGAAATATGAAAATTCGTATTTTTGCTAAAACAAAATTGTCATGCGAGATCACTATAAGAAAATTTTCGAGTTACTACCACAAATACATTAGCTAGTTTTGTAACAAATCTGTATCAAACAGAGTTAGCAAATCTCTAAAACGAAAATGTAACAGATGACGGTCTTGAGTTTAGGTGTTCTAGCATTTCAGCTACAATATTATTGCAAAATAATCAAAATAAATCTCGACCTAAATTTTCAAGCGATTATTTTATACCATAATTGTCAATAATTAGGTATTTGTTTAAATAAACAAAATTAAAATTCTTAAATAATATTATTAATGAAGTTTTTCATATTTAAACTAAAAATTCTAAAGTTATTTCATATTTGTATGTCTTCACAATTGATTAACTCACTTCACACATTCAACTACTCGCATTAAAGCAAGTCTTACACCACAACAGTTTTAAAAAACCAACTAAGTAGAAGCGGCAAAGGATGTTTGGGATCTGGGGAAAGAATTTGATTTGATACATAAAGGAGAGGAAGGAGAGCTGGTCCAACAGTTGGCAGTAGGGGTGCAAGGTGGAGAAAGAGGATAATAAGACCTTAGGGTTATCAGAGGGAGTGGAGTGTAATTGTGTGAAGTTATAAATTTAATTAGTTACAATATTAGAGGATTAGGAGGTATGCTAAGAAAAAAGAGATCCAAAAGCTTGTACAGCAGCATAAACCATTGGTGGTTTGTATTCAAGAGACAAAGATGGAAGATGTTGATAGAAGGAACTGCGGCTTGTTATGGGAGTCTGATGAATTTGATTTCGCTAGTAAACCATCTGAAGGAAGATCAGGTGGTATTTTGACGATTTGGGACAAAAGAGCGTTTTCAGCAACTAGTATTCAGATGTATGATTCGATTCTCTGGTTGGAAGGTGAATACGGAGAGGAAGAGAAAAGAGTAATCATAGTAAACACATATGCTCCATGCGACACAAGAAGAAAGCGAGAATTATGGAGATGTTTGTCTGAAAGAATACAAGAAAAGAATGGTGACAGAATATGTATAGCAGGAGATTTTAATGCTATTCAATAAGAAGAAGAAAGAACAGGAGCAAATGATAATTCGAAAAGAGAGGATATGAAGGGTTTCAATGAGTTTATCTTAAGCTCAGACTTGGTCGATTTTCCTCTACATGGGAGGAATTTTACTTGGTCAAGGTCAGGCAGCACAATAATGAGCAGATTGGACAGATTCCTTATCGCAGAAGAATGGTTTAGTTCGTGGCCTACAAGTACGCAATGGGCATTAGATAAAGGATTATCCGACCATTGCCCCATTCTACTTGGTGGTTCTTCGCAAAGTTGGGGTTCAAAACCGTTTCGCATGTTAAACTGCTGGAAATATCTAGATGGGTATAACGATTTCATTAGAGAACAATGGCTGAATATGAAAATTGATGGATGGGGGGTGTATGTTTTAAAAGAAAAACTGAAACTGATCAAAGGCAAACTAAAAGATTGGCACAAGCAACACACGCAAAACCTGGAAGGTAAGATCAAGAGTGCTAAGGAAGAACTAAATTTGCTTGAAGTTAAAGGTGAATCATCGACGTTATCCACAATGGAGATAGACCGTAAAAGAGAAGTGTACTTGAATCTGCACAAGCTCATGTATCTTAATTGTAGTATCCAATGCCAAAGAGCTAGGATCAAATGGGTGAGAGAAGGAGATGCGAACTCCAGTTATTTCCATGGCTGCATTAACAGAAGAAGGAGAGAAAATGATACCTGGCCCTAGAAGTGAATGGAAGAATGACAAAGGAAGCAAATATTATTAAAAATGAGATTTTCACTCATTTCCAGGGGCTGTTTAAAGGCAGAGGTGTAAGACCTATTCCATCTAATATGTTCTTCCAAAAAATGGAAGAAGGTGACAGAGATCGGTTGGTTCAAGAGTTCTAAGAAGATGAAATCCGTAGAGCGGTATGGGAATGCGAGAGCTCAAAAAGCCCATGCCCTGATGGAGTGAATTTTGGGTTTATAAAAGATTCTTGGGAGGCCGTCAAAGGGGATTTTTTGAGAGTCCTAGCAGAATTCCACACTTATGGAAGGATGGTTAACGGAGCAAATAGTTCTTTTATAACAGATCAGATGTCACGACATCATAGATGACATCCGGATTCTGTCATACTAGAATTTCAGTTTGTCCTCAAACAAAGCTAGCTCACAAGCACAAAAATAATATTTACATAAGGTTAGCAACACCAAATGAATGGTTCAAACTTGACTTACATGCATACATGATAATCATCCCTTGCTTGTACAAGATCACAATATGACTATGAATCAACTTCTAAACACAAAACATCTCAACACAATTGCATTAGGAAAATAATGTTCATTCTTGAATCACCTAAGTTTCACTTCATAAGTCATGAAGGACAAAGTGGAATGATAGCACAAAAGACTAATCACACTCACTAGCAATTGTGCACATCCAAAACAATTCATGTATTCATCTCCACTATGCAAAAGAAACAATCGAAACAAAGATCACGAAGGGCTTTTTTGGTTGTAAATTGGCTCGGGTTCCAAACAAGTGGCAATATATACACGGCCATTGAACCAAAAAAGGTGAATAATCATGGAAAGCATTTATTTACTTACACAACTCATACATTCTTGTTACCCTTTTGTTTCTCAACATACAATGCATTCTTTTCTTTCTTTGTATCATTTTGATTCCATTTTTTTTCTTTTATTCTTTCTTTTCTTTTTCTTTTTCAATTCTTTTCTTTTTCAAAGAATGATATTGTACCACCATTTTTTTTCTTTTTCTTGTCTTTAGTAGACCCCTCTCCCCAACTTTACACATTTCACTCTATCAAAACATTCATGCTTTCCATTCAAAGTTTAATTGTCATTGGGTTAAGTGTTTATCAAAGAAACTTTTCAAGTGAATCAAGATTTTTTTCTTTTATTTTTTTTTTCACCAACAAACTAAATAAGTAGGATACTTATTAATTTTTTGCACTTTTATTTGATTCACTTGACAAAAAAAAAATTTTTCAGGCTCAAAATTGGTTACAAATGATCGCGCTCTCACTCGTAGCCTTTTGGATGGTGGTTTTTCTCGTACTACAGGAAAAAATTTGCCTCGATCACTTCTAGGTTCTAAAGCTTCTCGACAAAGCAAGATTAAACATGAATCGTCTAAGTTAACACCAACTGCTAGGACACACATTTTTTCTATACAATGGAAGTCCTCTCACATTTATGGTTATGTCCTACTTTTGATTCAAACATAAACAAGATTTACAAAATGCAATGCGGCAAAAAAATTTTGTATAAAGCGCCTAATTCATGGTCACACTACAATCTACAAAGAAATAAAATTATTACCTTAGCATGTACCTTATCAAGAGTATTATCATCACCATCCAAGTTTGATGTCGACAACACTTGATATTTACATTGCTTCTTTGAGCATCACAATCTTTACAAGGACAAACAACAACAAAATTTAATATACACACTATATATATACATAATATATACAGTCTACCTATAATTATTCAAATAACCAAACATAACTAAATTGAACAAAACATACTATACTAATTAACAAAACACAATAAACTAATTAAACAACTATACTAGATTAATCTAAGTCAAAAGCATAATGTACTAATTAACCAAAGGCATAAGTTGCCCACAAAAATAAGTTTGGGTGGCACCCATGGCTACCGAAGTACACAAAACTTCATCCGCATACGGATGGTACAAAAGTCATGGTCACAACATACTAGAGCATACTAAGCATAAGTTATCAAAACACTAAAATAAAACATAAGTTACCAAAAGCATTAAATAACATAAACTAATGCAACAACAATAAATCATCACTCCTCCACATCACCCGCATCATCCTGCTCATCATCTCCATCATCATCACCATCAACATCCATCCCCTCTCTGAAGAATGGCATGTCCTCAAGTCAAGCACAATGCGCCTCATGCTCCTCATTTGTAGGAAAAGAGGGAACATCCGCCGGATTGCATTGGTGGCGGTACAGCTTTACCAAAGAATCATGAATCATAGCTTGCGATCTTCAGTTAGCATCAAAGTAAGCCCAATTATACCTATAAGCTAACTGCTCATTATGCTGACCAGCTGGAGGTGCCATGGCTTGAGGTTGAGGTTGGTTCTGAGGAGCCATCTTAGGAGCTCAGTATCTAGAAACATAGGTTTGATCCACCACACTAGTAATATTCATGTGAACCAAATCCATAATCTCCACACCTGCACGGCGGCAAAGTCCCATAATGAGACTGATCGGTCACCATTTCTACTACTTTTCATTCTATTCTCGGTAATATTTTGTCATAGTTTGCAACATGTTAGTAATTTATTTTAGCATTTTGGTCAAGTATTTAGTGTTATGTGTTTTAATCTTTGTTAAGTTTATTTAGTAGTTTAAGAGTTCCTTTGATGTCTTTTTTTGGTCTGGATTGGTAGTTTGCATTGCCTCAGGTACTATGGTCGAACAACGGAGTTCTGAATACATCAAGACAGCTTTTGGAAGGGCCAAAGAAGCTGACACGGTCTGGTGGTGTCATCTGACACGACCGTGTCAGGAAAAGAAGAAAAAAAATGCAATTTTTGGGTACAGGAAGCATGACACGGTCGGACCGTGTCCTCTGACACGACCGTGTCAGCGTGCGAGCAGAAATCCCAATTTTTAGTTATTTTGAATCTGTGAGAGAAAAGGGTATTTCGGACTTTGCCGGAGACTTGAGTTCTGACCTAGGAATACAAAAAGGAGCAGAGAAGACAAAGAAAAGGATCTTGGATCATATTTGGAGAATTGAACGGAGGAAAAGAGAATCAAGGGTTTTGGAAAGAGATATCTTCAAGAGCGGAAGCGATTGGAGATTGAAGCAATCCTCATCTCTTGTAATGTCTACACCTACTTTTGCAATTTTCTTCATTATTATGAGTAGCCAAACATCTTTATGGTAGGGGGATGTCCCTGAATTGCTAGTATGTAATGAATCGAATTACCGTTATTTTATGATTTTGAAGTTTTATGAGTTAAGTTTATATTCAAAGTGTCTAATGTTTTTTTCTATTGGAAAATAGATTCTTGATTTACGGTTAACGTTAGGTCGGACAAACCACGTTAATGCTTTTTGAATTATAACACTATTAGTGAATCGCTTAGGAATAAGGGTTTAACTATTGTGATCATCCATTCTTGATTACATGAACATGGTCCTTGGTGCAAAGTTAGGTTGTTAAGGAATTAAAACATAATTTATGTACCATATGATTTTACGCTAAGGAATTAGGGAAAATAACTATTAAGAATTGTTACTTACTCAGACAAACGAATCTTTCATGAAATAGCGGTTATACGAATTACACGGCGGTTCATACATCTACCCTAGCATGTTTTCTCTTATTTTATTAAAAAATCTCGTTTTTAAATATTGCTTATTTCAACTTATTGTAATCTTTAACAAACCAATCAAATCAACCCCATGTGCTTTTTGTTCAATTGAATTACTGTCAAAACTTATATTGCCATAGCAGTCCTTGTGACCGATACTTGGATAATTTCCACTTTAATAACTACATCGGTAGAAAATAGTACACTTGCTATTTTATCGATCAAGTTTTTGGCGCCGTTGCCGGGGACTGCCAAATATAAGTTAAATAATAATTCAATTGAATTTTTGTTGCTCTGCAACCAAAATTTTATTTTCTGTATTTGAATTGCTCATACTGATATTCATCTAATCTTTGTATGCTAGGTAAGGCCTCAGCTGAACTTCTTTTTGACGCAGAAACAGAAAGATTATTTCGAGCAAGACGCCGAGAAGCTAAACAAAGAGAACTGGAAGCAAAAGAAGAACCGCTGATAGTTTCAGATCCCGAAACAGAGAAGACTCATTCAATACATTCTGAGCATTCAGATTCTGAACCTGAAACTATGGCCGAAGACCCACCTCCTGTGGAAAGGCTTTTAGGTGATTATGGAAGAGCAAATGCACCTCTTGGCCGGATGACAATTGTTAACCAACCGGTCAATGTTGCCCATTTTCAGCTACACCCGGCAACAATAAGACAACTTGAAAAGAAACCATTCTCTGGAAGGATCAATGAAGATGCAAATAAGCACTTACAAAGGTTTCTTACTATGACAACGTCGTTAAAGATAGAGGGGCATTCTGAAGAAGCCAAGAAATTGGTGATGTTTCCATTTACATTGTCAGACGATGCTGAAGAGTGGTTTTACTCTCTACCTGCTGGAAGTATCACAACTTGGCAACAAATGGAGACAACATTTCTGAATGAATATTTTCCACCTTCTGTGTATATCCGCGAGAGATATGATATAGTTAATTTCAAACAGAAGGAAGGAGAATCACTTGGAGATGCTTATAAAAGATTCAAGCGGTTGTTGGTTGCATGTCCTACTCATAACATGGATGCAACCGAGCAAATGCAGAATTTTGTGAATGGTCTTAAGCTTAAGACTAAACAACTAATTGACACAGCTGCTGGTGGTTCAACAAATTTTAAAACAGCCACTGAAATAAAGAAGATCATTGATGCTATTGCAGCAAACAAACATTTAGAGCTGTATGACCGCAGTGTAACACCAACCTTCAAAAGTTCTCGACCAAACCGATGGGACGATCTTAGGCAACCATTGGTGGAGGAGAAGAAAGATGAACCGGAGAAAGGGGCTGAATTGAAACAACTGCCGGAAAACTTGAAATATGTCTTTTTAGACACCGAAAGTAAGTGCCCGGCGATTATAAGTTCCCGCCTTGAAAGTCTTCAAGAGAATAAGCTCGTAGAAGTGCTGAAAAAGTATAAAGGTGCTATGGGATGGTCTGTTGAAGATTTAAAAGGAATTAGTCCTACGGTGTGCATGCATAAAATTCTTATGGAAGATGATCACAAACCGGTAGTTCAACTACAAAGGCGGCTCAATCCAGCTATGAAAGAGGTTGTCAGAAAAGAAGTTGTCAAATTATTGGATGCAGGGATGATTTACCCCATATCTGATAGTGCGTGGGTGAGTCCGGTTCATGTGGTACCAAAGAAGGGAGGAACGACAGTGATTAAGAATGAGAAAAATGAGTTGATCCCTACACGGACAGTAACAGGGTGGAGAGTTTGCATCGACTACAGAAGATTGAATTTAGCAACAAGAAAGGATCACTTCCCACTACCTTTCATTGACCAGATGTTGGAACGTTTAGCAGGGCATGATTACTATTGTTTCCTCGATGGTTACTCGGGGTATAATCAGATTGTGGTTGCACCAGAAGATCAAGAGAAGACCGCCTTTACATGCCCGTTTGGTATTTTTGCCTATCGAAGAATGCCTTTCGGGTTATGTAATGCTCCAACCACATTCCAGAGATGCATGCAAGACATCTTCGATGATATGCTTGAAAAGCATATGGAGGTTTTCATGGACGACTTCTCGGTTTTCGGTAAGTCTTTTGATAACTGTTTGACTAACCTTGCTTTTGTTTTAGAAAGATGCCAACAGACAAATTTGATCCTCAACTGGGAGAAATGTCACTTCATGGTGCGTGAAGGTATAGTTTTGGGTCACAAAATTTCCCACAAAGGGATAGAGGTAGATCAAGCAAAAATCGAAGTTATATCAAAGCTACCACCACCAATGAATGAAAAAGGTATCCGAAGTTTCTTGGGACATGCGGGATTTTACCGTAGGTTCATAAGAGATTTCTCTAAAATAGCAAAACCCTTAACCACTCTTTTGGTTAAGGATAAGGTTTTTAATTTTGATAATGATTGTGCCATAGCATTTGAAACTCTCAAGAAAAAATTAGTTTCGGCATCAATTGTTGTGGCCCCAGATTGGTCTCTACCTTTTGAGATCATGTGTGATGCAAGTGACATTGCAATAGGGGCAGTCTTAGGACAGCGGAGAGAAAGGTTGTTGCATGTTATTTACTATGTGATCGGAAAATAGAAAGTGTACTACTTTTGTTACCGATGTAGTTATTAAAATGGAGTTGAATCCAAGTATCGATCACAAGGACTGCGGATAAAATATAAGCCAGGACTAAATTTCAATTGAACAAAAAGCTATGATTGGTTTTTGTTTTGCTTGAAAACTACTAACTGTTTATAATTAAAAACGATAAGTAAATGATGATTTGGTTCACAAATGAGAAGGCATGCTAAGGTTGATGTATAAATCTTATGTAACTCCTTGAGAACACCGTTGTTCAAGAAAAGATGTGACTATAATTGAGTATCAATTCCATAAAATAGTTTTCCCTAATTCCTTAGTGAAAAACTTATTAACACTTAAAAGTCAATTTCAATTCCTCAATAATTGATTTTAGTATTAAGGCATTACGCGTTGTAATCTAGAATGAATGATCACTATGGTGAAATCCTTATTCCTAAGTGATTTACCGGTAATGTTGTGATTCAAAACGCATTAGAGTGGTGTGTCACGCCTAACCCTAATCATAGATCAACAAAATATTTTCCAATATGATGAAGCATGAAAATCTTTGAATCATAAACTCAAATTATAAAAACATCAAATTCATCACAACGGTTTTAACAAGTCATTACATGAAAAGATTTAGGGACATCACCCTAGCATAAAATAGTTTAGCTACTCATAGTGTTTAAGAAAATAACAAGAGTAATTGAAGTCATTACAAGAAATTATCGGTTGATATGATCTCCAATCGCGAGTGCTCTTGAAGATCTCTTCCAAAACCCTTGACTCTTCTTTCTCTGTAATTCTCTATGCTCAATGATCCAAGATCCCTGGTTCCTCCTTCCTGTTAGGTTTTAGTAGTGTTGGCAGTCATCCCTCGTATCCGAAAGGTCCAAAATACCCTTAATAAGCTCAAGGCTTTCAAAATATCAAAAGTTGGAAATCTGCCCGCGCCTACCAACACGGACCGTGTGCAGGAACACGGGTGCCCGTGTTGGTCAACTGCTTCTTAGCCCAAAAATCACTTTCCGCTCAGCTTTTCACACGGACCGTGTGCAGGAACACGGGTGCCCGTGTGAAACCTCTGCCTAGCTCTCAAAAACATCTTTCCAGCCCTCTTTTGACACGGCCCGTGTGCAAGCACACTGGTGCCCGTGTGAACCTTCTATTTGGCTCTTTCAGCTTCTTTTTTTCGCCTCGGAGTGTCCTAAGTTCCTATCTCATTCCTGGTTCAACCTGGACGACAACAAACTAACAACCAACGCATAAAATGGCACTTTTATAAAACTTAAAACACACTTAGCATGCAAAACTTAAATAACCGACAAATTAAGAAACTTATAATAAAACCTATAACAATGCCACTTAGTATTACCAAGATTATGACTTTTGGTCGGAAAAAGGTGCGGAAACTTACTAGAAATGGTGACCGATCACAACCCCACACTTATCTCATTGCTTGTCCTCAAGTGATGTATCGAGTCAAAACAAAGGTCACCGACGAAACTCTTTTCTCCACAACACAACCAAGTGTTTCGCAAGATTCCTACACTTAGCAATCGAGTGTAAGGTTTCCTTCTTCAGACTATCAACGGCATTCCCACTTTCGAACACGCTTTTCACCTGCAAGCTTTTCACACTCTCACAAAATCTCTCCGGGTTAAAGTGTCTACACTCATAGTATCAAGGCATGCATATTACTTTCAACTTTGAATAAATTCTCAAATCACTACACACAGAGATTACACACACTTTATGAGGTCTTAGGGATGTAACGTGGCTTTGGTTTGGTGGGTAAACAAAGAACGGGGTAACAAATGGTTTAGGTGCTCGGCATTACATATGATTCACTTCTCTACTCATTTTGATATGAATCATAGGAATGGGGTTTGAACCTTTTTCAGATTAAAAGTGGACCGGTGCAAATATCTTATTCTGCTTTGAAATTTAAACCTCTTTTTGTTGTTTTCACAAGATCATCTTCATCTTTTTCTCTTCTTTTTTTTTTTTAGATATTCTTTTTTTTTTCTCTTCTTGCCTCCCTTTTCAATGGTTCACAACCCCACACTTAGATCCTTTTAGTGTCTTACAAGTGATTAATCATGAATGCCGAGCGATGACATGAACAATGAGATAACAGGTGATAAACAGACTAACACAATGAACAAAACAACTATTATGGCTCAAAGGGGGTTAACGATGGATAACATGCATACGGGATGGTTAGAAAGGCTCGGGGTTACGGAGAAAAAAACTTGCCTCAGTGTGTGCTTTCATAGTGTGCTTGTGTTATGAGAAAATACGCAAAATCAAAGTGAATAGTGCCATACCTGACTGAGCTCTCATAAGGATGTTATAAATTTGGCTCTGACATCTCACCGGGTAGGTTAAGCTTGCATGCTTCACAGTGCTCTAAGTGTTCTGCAATTTCCTTTCCTCCAAAGTTCACCATACTCTCTCTTGGTTCAGTGTTTTCCTCATTGCGTCCAACCTTCTTTTCTTTGATTGTGTCAACTTCCGTGGTGCCTGTAGAGATCAAGTGTGAGATGTGTTGTTCAACCACTATCTAGTCATTCGCCACCCTCCGACTTGTATCCAACCTGGTAACACAATGGCAGCACTGCAAACTCGAAATAAACATAAAAACAGGAAGAAAAAAGAAAAGAAAAATTCAAATTAACCAAACTAAACTATGAATTCAAAAAAAACAGAAAGCAAAGCAAAATAGATCCTCCCCCACACTTGAACTAAACATTGTCTCAATGTTTTAATTCCAGTGTGACGGAGATTACCAATCTCACTGATAAGGCGGTGGAGGAGGAGGATCCTGAGGAAATTGCAACATGAGGCGTCGCATCATCTCCTGGACATCATCCACCACAGCTCCTTGCCTGAACAACTCAACACCCTGTCGTGTTTGCTCGGTGCGGAGAGCGCCAATCTCCGTTTGCACCCACCCCCATTGATCCTGACTCATGGAAGATGATCCAACAGTGTGCTGGAAAAACTGTCTAGGGGGCGGGACAGGGCGATCCTGGGCGGGGAGGTCATCTTCCATGTCATCACCTGCAAAATTATGGTCATGTGGAGGGCTTTCACCCATAAACTCACCTGTGGCTACATATAGCCAGTTAGCACGATTTGCAATAGAAACAGAATCAGGTGCAGGTAATGCCAAAACATGCTGTCCATGGACAGTTAGTGAGAAATACCCAGGCTTCACTATAATCATCCTCTGATTTACAAGAGTTTGCAAATCAATTTTCTTACCCGGTAAAGAAGGCTCATCATTCAACAAGTGGCCATAATCCAGGTGCTCAGCCAATTGAGAGATCATTCCCCCAACTGAAATCTCTCCACAAGAAGCATTACCAACTTGCTTCAGGTGGTTAGCAGCAAAAGCAGCGACATTCACCCGACTTACCTCAATCATGTTATGCAACAAAAATAGCTCTCTTTTTGCACAGACCCCTGTACTATCCCCCCTCCCAAACAAGGTGAAAGCCAAACCTTTCTGAGCATAACGGAAACAAGGGTTATGAATCCCCGAGGCCTTAGCCTTGCTTGGATTGTACCCAGCTGCACCTGTAATGGCTTCCCAGAATTCACAAGCAGGAAAAGTTTCAGGGGGGGCGCCTGGTCCAGAGGACGGTAATTTCAGTGCCTCCCCTACCTCTTCCACAGACAACACATGCTTATGCCCAAACATATAAAACTCTAGATCACCAAAGTACTCCATTTCGGAGCCATTCCATTTGTGTCTCAATTTGAAATCTACAGTGCTCAGGAATTCCAAAGTTAGGCCCTCATAAGTCGGTGCCTCAAACAGCATAAAAGGCAACATACCGATGTTGTGAAACATCCGGTAGACTTCATCTTTGAGGCCTAACTTGGTAAGAGTATCATCACAAATATATCTAGTCGGTAGCAATTTACGTTGCACTAAAATATCATACCTTGCTTTGTGTTCAGGAAGTGCAAACGTAATGCCATGGGCATTCTCTTCTTGGCCCCCTCTACGAACGGTTGCACGACTTGGAGCGCGACGGACCCGCTGCCTCGGTTGGGAGGGTTCGGCAAAATCATCCCGAATATTACGGCGTGTGGTTGTCTTTCGGGGAGGCATTGTAATGGCTCTGCAAGAAAAAGTTAACAAAAACACACAAATAACACAAGGAAAAATTCGGAAAAATAAAATTGCACGAAATCAAAAATCTGAACCGATAGAAGTGAAGAGGATGGAGAGTAGAACAACTTTTGTGAAAGCACTATGGTGTTTTGATGGGTGGTTGATGGTGGTAGGATGAGTTTAGTGAAGGTGGAGGCTAGGGTTTAATGGAGGATGAGAAAGAAAAGTGGGAGAATGAATGGAAAGAAGAAGAAGATTGGTTATAATGGAGAT